>NC_138221.1:68898093-69170593 GCF_964197995.2 Scardinius erythrophthalmus | reverse complement strand
GGTGACATACAAGTGTGCAGCATACAAGTGCAGCATACAAGTGTAAAATGACGTTCACAGAAGGATGTAGAAACACTTTGGGGGGTTTGTTCGGTTCTGATTCGGGAATATAGATAAAAGCCCGCCCGCACTTACAATTGATTGGTTGGGTCCTTACATGCGCTTCGTGAGGCACACTAGCACACACACGCAAGGTCTCTCGCTCCCTCTTTCTACATGTTCTTCCCCCGGTAGCTGCTAGACGTAGAATCCACAGCTAGATCAGTGAGAAGCCTTATTACAACGACCATCATTTGAAGTGTCACACAGTTCTGAAATTATCGTACATTATAGGATTTTTTCCATTATTGATCGTACATCGTACAGAGGTCAAAATTATCGTACAAATACGATAATTATCGTACATCTGGCAACACTGTGTCTGAAGATGGTGAGAGTGCGCGCGCACTGCCGGGTCTCTCTCTCTCTCTCTCTCTCTCTCTCTCTCTCTCTCTACTGATCTAAATAATTCGTTGTTACGGCGACTTATTTGTTCCCTCGTTTTAATAAATCGTGGACTCGTTGAACTAACAATTCCCTCCTTCACTTTGATTTAACGAATTACAACGTGGCCACAATATAGTAAAACGAAGGAACAAATTAGTATAATGTGCTGAGGTATTATTAATTCATGGCCACGAAACAATATTCACCTGAATATTCACCAATTCACAAAAATAAAGGTCTTTAGCATTTACTACCTACGTAATAGTATCAAACTGTTTTTCTTACTTGTGAAGACAGCTCTTCAGTGAAGGCCAGCTAGTGTTCTCGTACAGTTTTTTATTCCTTTTGCAAAGAAATTGCCGTTTTTTAATAAGCAGGAAAAATTTCCAACTTTAAACAAATACCCATTTAAATGCTTAGGATTTTTGCGCTGTAAAAATGTACAGGGAGACTTTAGATTTAAAAACGGTATCTCGTTAGGCAATGTTTTCTCAGTCAAATCCTAAAATTTCCTATTGATTCAACAGAACGCGTGAACTCACTAGGGAATACCAATATGGCGGCGCGGTGGCTTCACTGTTTATGACGTCATGAGCGATCCAGTCACCCTATAATATAGATCAGTGGTTTAGAGCAGTGTTTCTCAAACTATTTCTGCCATTCTCCACTTTGGAGGTAAGAAAGGGTTAATACAATGTATTTCATTAACATCACATTTTAAAAACATAACATCAAATAACAGCATTACAAACTTTCAAATAGAGAAAATAAAAGTGCAATTAAATTATCACTTTGCATGAAATAAGACTATTCAAAAGTAAATAATAATAATAAAGCAATTGTGTTTTGCCTATATGATTACATCAAATTAAAATAAAATAGATAAGTGTGGACTAGATGTGCTTTGCTTCATTTTGTCACTTTGCAAACTGCATGCAAAAAGAACAAACAAATTTGACAAAAAAAAAAGAATAATATTATTCGCTTTTTTTTCAAAGGCGACCGTTATTTAGAGCGTATCACTTTATTGTTTCCATGGTGACGTGCCATTGCTAGTCACGTGACACACTGCAACCACAATAGCGCTGAATGATTGATGATCTGCTTTTGTTTTCTTTTCCCTTTTTTTTATTCAAAATATTCACAAATGTGTTAGCTATAGCATGACATATCTGATATTCCGATTGTCAAAATGTGCAAGTGGGTGTGTTTTGTTGTTAAAACACCTTTACAACAATCGCGTTATTTTGAGCTATAGTGTTATATGCGCGATGCCGCCATGTTAGTTTGAGCCAGTTCAGAGAATGAGTGTGTGTGGTTTACATGAAGCCTCTAGTAAGGGTTTCACTGAGGAGGAAAAGTCCCTGAGGAAAGGGATTTCTTTAATAGAGTTGCAACAAACGTCTCAACCGTCACTCTTACCTATAAACTTCTATTTATTTATTTTAGTTGTTATAATTGCTGAGGAAAACAAACTTTTCATACTATGTCATGATAATATAATTTATTATTCACTCTGGTCATATTTTTAAATGTCATATTTATAGTTTTAAATGTAAATAAAATAAACTGATAAGTGAGTAGACTAGGTAGGCTACTGTAGCTTTACTGTGGCGATCAGGAGACGTCCGCTATCTGGCTCTGACCACATCTTACACACACTCTGCCTCCTCTTTCAGTGAGAATTTAAAAACTATAGAACTTTATACACTTTATATATTTTCTTATTTTTTGAAAAATGTAATGTAACGTTATACATTTAATATTTCGTTATTCAGCCCTGACATAAAATGACTAAATAAATAAATAAATACAGTAACAGTAACAGGTGTTTCTAATAGCTCTGCCGAGGGAGTGACAGTAAATTTGACGTTGCTCTATTCTGGCTGCCTTAATTCATTGATCTATATTTATTTTATATTGAAAAAATCGTGGGAATTCAATAGTGGATTTGTTCTTTCACTAATAGATAAAATGGTAAATTAATTTGCTCTGGCCTCCCATGCCACTAAGTTTACCCTGCTAATGTCCAATCAAGGAAATGTAAAAAGGCTTGTCACAGTTATGTGCTATTGGACAACCCCAAAAAAGATTTGAATAAATAAATAAACAAATAAATAAATTCATGAATGAATGCAATATCTGGCTGTATGTTAGTTTCCTGTTTACACTTAGTGCCTTTGTGGTCTATATGACCCCCAAAGATGCACAGAGCTTTTGTACAAAAAATATACATTTTAATAATACAAATTATATATAATTTTTTTCGTTTACTTCTCATCTATATTTTTATGCTGTGTTTTGGGGGATATGAAGTACTTTTTTACCTATTTACTGCAAAATTCCTCAACTACACCATTAGCATACATATGAAATATAACATTTTTATGAAAAAAAAAACACATTTATGATGATCAAATTTAAATATGAGTTGTTTCTGGATATTGATCCAAGTGTTAGATGCAGAATTCTGCCATCTGGTGGTTAGATTTTTTTTGTAGATAAAACAGTTTTAGCAATAAAGTGTAATTGCCATATACTTCCAGCAGAGGCCCCATAGAGATCCATTCATTTTTCTGGATGTGACGTATTGCTCTTATAACAGCTTTTTTATGAATTATATATTTAAACATTTTAAAATACATTAAATCAGTATATTGTCAAAGTTTAGAATTTTTTTTGTTGTTGTTTGAGGTCTTTTGAAGTGTCTTTGATATTGCAATAATGCTATATAAATTTGCAATAATGTCACATAAGTTGCCACATAAAAGAAAATACTTGATTGCAATTGCATATTATTTTAATAATCGAAATGTATAAAATGATTAACTTTAGAATAAGAAATTAATTTTTAAAAAGTAAAAAAACAAACAAAAAAAAAAACACCCAAAAAAACCCGATATAGGCGAATAGGAATACGAGTGAAGAGTAAACACACTGTGTGTCTGTGTGCATGCACGTGCATGCGTGTGTGTGTGTGTGTAATCATGTTCATTCCACATTGTTTTTTTTTTTTTTTTGCTCTAGTACCAGGCCTTCATTTATGCATGAACATTTTTTGATTCATGCTGGAACTATTGATTTTATTGGTCAATTTCAATAAAAATGCTCTCTTTTGCAGTCACACCTATTTGTTTGTTTGTCTCTCTGTGTATGTAATCTGTGTGTAGTCATGTTCTTTCCACGTTGCATTTGTGCTCTCATACCATACCTTCATTTATGTGTGAATTTTTTTAGATTTATGCAGAAAATTATTGATTTTATTTCCCAATTTCTATAAAAATGCTCTCTATTGCAGTTACACCTCTCTCTGTCTATGTGTGTATTTGTGTCTGTGTGTGTGTGTGGGCGCATACGTGTCTGTGATAATGTTCATTTCACATTGCATTTGTGCTCTAGTACCAGGACTTCATTGTGGTATTGAAATTTTCAGATTTATTCTGGATTTATAGATTTTTTTGACAAATGAAAAATATATATATATTTTTTTGATTTTCCCATTCATTTCAATGTGGGGTCATATTGACCCCAAAGGTCATGAGTGTGATTTTTTTTTTACATACCTTTAGAACAACTGAATCAAGCCCAGTTTTTGTGTGTATGTATAGACAGATAATGTAGAAAAAGTGACAATTTTATTCCACTGAGATGAAGGGAACCATTTTTTTTTTATTAAAGAAAAGTCGCTTGGGGTCATATAGATCCCAAAGCACAAATGAGGGTTTAAAGTCACGCTCCGGATGTTCAGGGTCTTTTTTGACCCCAGATAGGATCCATAATGCCCCACTGAACCATAAAACCGATAACTTGTCATGAAAATCACAGAAATGATGAAGCAACACAATACTACAAGCACAACGCACACACACACACACACACACACAACCATACCCCCAACATTTGCAATATGCACATTGCTGTGGAGAAACATTTGTCATGCTGCTCGTTTAAGAACTTATTTTAGCTATTTTAAGGCATGAATAATTTATATATATAAAAAAAACTCATACCCTCATAAGACCCTCGTAAGACCCTCGTTTCCTGTTCTATATATATCTCATCATATTAGAATGATTTCTGAAGGATCATAAGACACCAAAGACTGGAGTTCTTGCTGATGAAAATTCAGCTTTGCATCACAAAAATAAATTACATTTTAAAATATATTAAAAAAGAGAACCATTATTTTAAATTGTAATAATATTTCATAATATTACTGTTTTGTTTTCCTTTTTTTTTTTAACTGCAGGCTTGATGAGCATAAGAGACTTCTTTCAAAAACATTAAAAATAGTAATGTTTCCAAACTTTTGACTGGTACTGTATATATATATATATATATATATATATATACACTCACCTAAAGGATTATTAGGAACACCATACTAATACTGTGTTTGACCCCCTTTCGCCTTCAGAACTGCCTTAATTCTACGTGGCATTGATTCAACAAGGTGCTGAAAGCATTCTTTAGAAATGTTGGCCCATATTGATAGGATAGCATCTTGCAGTTGATGGAGATTTGTGGGATGCACATCCAGGGAACAAAGCTCCCGTTCCACCACATCCCAAAGATGCTCTATTGGGTTGAGATCTGGTGACTGTGGGGGCCATTTTAGTACAGTGAACTCATTGGCATGTTCAAGAAACCAATTTGAAATGATTCGAGCTTTGTGACATGGTGCATTATCCTGCTGGAAGTAGCCATCAGTGGATGGGTACATGGTGGTCATAAAGGGATGGGCATGGTCAGAAACAATGCTCAGGTAGGCCGTGGCATTTAAACGATGCCCAATTGGCACTAAGGGGCCTAAAGTGTACCAAGAAAACATCCCCCACACCATTACACCACCACCACCAGCCTGCACAGTGGTAACAAGGCATGATGGATCCATGTTCTCATTCATCAACAAGGCATTTTGACCAACAGGACTGCCGCATACTGGATGTTTTTCCCTTTTCACACCATTCTTTGTAAACCCTAGAAAGTGTGTGAAAATCCCAGTAACTGAGCAAATTGTGAAATACTCAGACCGGCCCGTCCAGCACCAACAACCATGCCACGCTCAAAATTGCTTAAATCACCTTTCTTTCCCATTCTGACATTCAGTTTGGAGTTCAGGAGATTGTCTTGACCAGGACCACACCCCTAAATGCATTGAAGCAACTGCCATGTGATTGGTTGATTAGATATTTGCATTAATGAGAAATTGAACAGGTGTTCCTAATAATCCTTTAGGTGAGTGTATATATATATGTATATGTATATATATATATATATATATATATATATATATATATATATATATATATATATGTATGTATATTTGTGTGTGTATTTGTTTATTTTATTTTATTTTTTTACTTCTCATCTGTACATTAATGCTGTGTTTTGAGAGATCTGAAGTACTTTTGTAGCCTACCTATTTACTGCAAAACTCCTCAGCTACACCATTTGTCACGCGCCTGTCCTGTCTCGTGTAGCACATGTGGTGTTTTGTGTTCCTGTCTCTGTCTCGATCCCAACCCTCCTTGTTATCTCATTATTGGTTTCATTTGCCCCACCTGTTGTTCCCTCTTCACCTGCCTGATTCGTCCCTTTTATAAGTTCCAGTTTGCAGACTTTGTGTCGGATCATTGTCTTGTATACGTCTCCCGGTTTCCCGTGAACCTCTGGTATGTTTGTTATTGAAGTTGTTGTTTTGTTTTATATTATGTTTTTCCCCCTTGTGGGTTTTTGTTTTACTCTGTTTTTTTTATTAAATAAATAATTATTTCCGCATTTGAGTCCTCACCTAGTTTTCTTTAGTTATAACGTGACACCAGCATGCATATGAAATATTACATAAAAAAACAACAACAACAAAAAAAACATTCATTAAGTTGATCAAAATTAAATATGAGTTGTTTCTTGATATTGATCTATTTGTTAGATGCATAATTCTGCCATCTGGTCACAATATGTTTTGCAGATAATATAGTTTTAGCCAGAAAGTGTAATTGCCTCATAGAGATCCACTCATTTTTCTGGTTGTGACTAACTGCTCTTTTAATAGTTTTTGTTATAAATATATATTTAATCATTTTAAAATACATTAAATCAGTATTTTTGTCAAAGTTTAGATTTTTTTTGCTTTTGTTTTAGTAAATAAAACCAACAACAACAACAAATAAACAGCAATATGCGGATAGGAACATGAGTGAAGAGTGAACACACCTGTGTGTGTGTGTGTGTGTGTGTGTGTGTGTGTGTGTGTGTGTGTGTGTGTGTGTTCATTCCACATTGCATTAGTGCTCTAGTACCAGGTCTACATTCAAGTCTGAATCTGTTTCTGATACACATTTGTTAAAAACATGCAGGAGAACATTTCATCAGATGATTTCATCACGTATTGGTGATGATATAGTCATCCTGATTCACAGATATCACTTAAAGTCAAATCTCTGATTATATTAGCTGTTATTTTCATTTAATTTACAGTAAACTTTAGATATTGTGGCATCAGTATTATGACAATCTGGTATTCTGATTTCTTAAGTCATTACACAGAAAATATTCTGAGCTGTTTTTTAGGTGCACAGAGACATCAAGAATCAACATATGAATCTCAACAGTGGTGACAATCAACAAAGCTTTCTGTGACTTTAGTAGCTTGTTTTGTGACAGTCAGTGACCATTCATTTTAATTTTTTTTACAGTGTACATTAGTTGTAAACTTAGTTGAACATTAATTATTTAACGCTTCTGAAATGAACAATACTTCTACACATTTATTAAGTAAGGGATAATGTTCATCCAGCCGGTTGTTATGCAGAATAAACCCCAACAGGGAGATCAGGATGAGGCATCACTCTGAAGGGTTTATTCTGTGATAATAACAGGCTGGATGTACATTATCCCGCTGATTACACGGCTATTTGCCACATAAGTAAATAATTAAACACGAAATATTGATTGAGTAGAAATATTTGATTAGCTCTTTAAACACAAAGCTTCTGCGGAGAAAGCAGTTCAAACTAGACGGACATTTAAGAGATACGGTATACAGTCATACACAGCATTTCGCCACATAAATAATTATGGGGATAAGAGATGAAACGGTTTTAAAATCATATCGGATTTGGGCGTAATGTGAAATAAACCAATCAGAGCATCATCTCACATTCCCTTTAAGAGCAGGCGCGCTTGTTCCATGGCGGATCGCTATTATAACGGCCGAGGAGACCGACTCTTTTTGCTGAACCGCAAGTTCATTCCCTAATTTACCGCTGTGTGTCGGGGGCAAAATAGGAATGATACATGCGTCGATGTACAAAGTCAATTGCGCTGGGTGCAAGATAGGGCCCAATGGCCCATCATATCATTTGTATACAGCACATGGAGGTGCATGCAATTCTTGGCATGTAACGTTATACGGATCGGTTTGTTTTTCAATTATATATTAATATAACATTATGTAAAATGTTAGCTAACAACAGTTGACTAGTAGGCTAAGTTATAATGTTCATCAGGTCTCTGAATGAAATTGTCCAACTAAGTTTGCTAATCATAAAAACCTGACATACCCTATGAATTTATGAACTTAGTCTACCTGGTTTTGTTGGTTGTTGAGCCTTTCTATCCTAAATGTTTACGACAAGGCTACATCACAACACAATCTGCCACATTTGAAAGAAATTTGACACTGTAAACAGAATGTAAAAGACATGAGGTGTGCGACAGCTAGCTAGGTGTGTGACAGTGAGGAAATGGCTAGCATCATTTACTTTGGGAGCCTAGGTAGCGCGAACTACGCAGATTATATTAAGAAATGAACTCTCAGTAATGGTGAGACATTACCAGATCCCTAAGCTATTTCAGACCACGAATGAATCAAAGATATGTCCAAGTGGCCAGCAAACATATGGCCCAATATATACACTTATTTAAATGGACTGTTTTCTATTTAATATATTTTAAAGTGTAATTTATTCCTGTGATCAAAGCTGAATTTTCAGCATCATTACTCCAGTCCTCAGTGTCACATGATCCTTCAGAAATCATTCTAATACGATGATTTGATAAAACATTCATTATTATTAACAGTTATGTAATTTTTTTTTGTTCAGGATTCTTTGATAAATAGAAAGTTCAAAAGAAGCATTTATTTGAAATAGAATCTTTTGTAACATTATAAATGTCTTTACTGTAACTTCTGATTAATTTAATCTATCCTTGAAGAATAAAAGTATTGATTTCTTACATTTTAAATCCATCTTTTTGGCGGTTAGTGCAGTTTACAGCACAACAGCTCAGTGTCATCACTGTTTCTGCTAGATATGCTGTAAAGATTGCTGCTTTCTGCCCCCTAGTTGCACACGCATCCCTGTGATGACGTTGCACAGAAACTCATCTATGACAACATTCATAAGCCACATGTTCACACAAAACATGAAAGCACACAGCCAGTGTCAAAAATGGAGATTTCTTTCTTTTGGGGGCATTTTGTTTGTGTTCAGACTTTCTCAGTTGTTTTTAGGCGCGATGTTAGAGGACGCTGCTAATAAAGTTGCTAGTAGGCCTACACATTGGATGCACGTTTATTAGGCTATTTAAAAAAAATACCCCAGGTTTTATGCCGGTCGTATCATTTTATTTTGTTGTATTTATCCGCCACACCTTAAATGCCAGTTCGTGAAAATATTGTCTGATATTAAACCGGTCCGTGGCGCAAAAAAGGTTGGGGACCGCTGCAAGTGATATACATGTAGATTTTTTTCCTTTTTGGAGTGAGCGGGGGGCGACTTGAGTGGAGCGCGAAGCAAACTGCGTTGAGCGCTGAGCGATAATGAGCGGAGCGGCCTGATGTAGCTTTGAGCGGGGGAGAGGAGGGGTGAACAGTTCCGTGAGCGATGAGCTGAGATTCTCACCGCTCCACTCCGCTCATATGCTCTGGTTACGATGATAAAAATTTTTAGCACATCATGCACAACCAAAGAAACAGTTAGACTGACTTGTAGACACACAGAGATATCAAAAATCAGCACGTCTCTCAACAATGGTGGCAATAATTTATTTATTTATTCATGCAGCAGTGCATGCTGGGAGTTTTATACTATCCTGGAACCCAGCATGCATTGCGACATGAATGTTGATGTCTGTGTGTGTCTGAGTCTTGCAGTAGTTCAAAATGTTTTAATGCAGGATATGATTTCAATATTCTTCAGAATAACTGATTACAGAAACATTGATGGATTTCATGAGGTAGATTAACAGATATATGAAAAATATTAAATAGCCATTAATTTAAAGCTTATACACAGGATGAGATCAGAGAATCATGTCCAAAATGATCATGACATCATCACAACAGCCAAAAACGCCTGATCAACTTCCTCTTGACTTTGTCTTGCCATAACAAATGTGTTTTATAAACTCACAGTTACAGCAGCCAGAGAGAAACTAATGTTATAAAGTCAATGGTCAAGAGACCAACTAAAGCAAATACTGATCTCCATCATGGTGACTAACTTTAATTATATTCAATAAAACATAAAAAACTAAATATCTGTTAATTCTCAACTAATTCTCAACTTTTGTACATGTATAAAATAAATAATGTTAAACTGGTTTGTACACTGGTTTCATACTCAGTGTGGCAGGAAGTCAGTTGTAGTTCTTGTGTTTCTCTTTTTTCTGTTCTTGTCTCTCTGTCCTTCAGTGATTCTGCTTATCAGGTGTTCATCATGTAGGGAATAGTGAATGAGGGTATAGGGTGTGATTTTGAACACAGCCTCAGAGTGTCGACTTTGAGCGCTGTTAATTCACATTATATTCCTGTAGGCTATTTTCTCGAAAACGACAAATATATCAAAGAATGCATTGTTTTCTACGGTAGATTACTGTTTTAATGGAAAATGGTATGATACTGTCAGAATTTGACCTTTTTTTTGACAGATATTATATGATATTTGTGGTTTTAAACCAATCTATTGTATAAAGTGCTGTATAAACAATCATGACATGACTAAACAGGAGTGCCGAATTGCAGAGCTGCATTCTTTACTGCTGATTTCTCATCACTGTGTTTTTGTTGTGTTTGTTATTAAGAGAAAAATGTGCAACACATTTTAACATTCATCTAAATGAATATTAGCAGCGCAATCTCAGCAGCGTCTGCGGCGTTGGGATGTTCACTAACAGTTTACTACTGAGAAGGTATTTCAAACTTCTTATTACCCCTAAGCAAAGAGCGAAAAGGAACTATGCCATTTGCTATCTCAGTTTCTCCACACTCACTTTCAGTTTATTCTTGTTTCAATTTATCATCTTTGTTCTAAACTTAGATGTCTACAGTGTCTTTATGTACAAGGTGTGCAACTTCATTAAAACAATATTTTAATTCTATAACATTAGATCTATTGCTTATTTCACATATTCTTGTCGAAGCTCAAACGCACTGTGTAACAAGAATGAACCTCAGTGGTTCTTGCGGAAGCTCAAACGCGCTGCGTAACACGAGAATGAACCTCAAACTGTGTAACACATTTAAAAAAAAAACTAATTACCCATAAATTCAAAGCTTAAACACAGAAAGAGAACACTGAATCATATGTCCAGCAAATACTGATCTACATCTACAAAAACTTTATTATATTCAATAAAACATCAACAACTAAATATCTGTTAATTCTCAACAAGAACTTTTGTACATGTATGAAAGAAATAATCATAAACTGGTTTGTAAACTGTTTTCACACTCTGTGGCTGGAAGTCAGTTGTAGTTCTTGGGTTTCTCTTTTTTCTGTTCTTGTTTCTCTGTCCATCAGTGATTCTGCTAATCAGGTGTTCATCAGTGTCTGAATTCACTCACTTCTTTTTATTCACACTGTCAAGTGGACAATATTAATGAACTAATGTAGGGAATAGTGACTGAGGGTATAGGGTGTGATTGGTATAACGATTTTGAGCGCTGTTAATTCACATTATACTCCTGCAGGCTATTTTTGTTTTCTACGGTATATTACTGTTTTAATGGAAAATGGTATGAAATTGTCAGAATTTGGCCTTTTTTTACAGCAAGGGTTAACAGTGTGCATAACACGAGAATGAACCTCATTGGTTCTTGCAGAAGATCAAACGTGCTCCGTAACACAAGAATAACTCTCACACATTCTCACACATCAAGCAAGCATGTCTAAGCTTCTGTTTAACATAACTGATGTGTGCGTTGATGAATTTTAGAGTCAATTAAATCTGTCAATCATGTAAAGTGATTAGAGCCCGACCGATATGGATTTTTGGGGGCCGATGCCGATATTAACTCGAAAAGAGCCGATTTGTAAGCCGATATTTTGATTTTGAAAATAAACTGGATATTAGACCCATTTCTTATAAACTGCACTTACACAACATTCAATAGCAAAATATCTGCCTGTTCTATGTATGTGGGCTGTATAAACCATTTTCCAGAAGGGATTATGTTAAAAAAAGCCTTAAACTCAGCCTTACTAAAATAATATAATGCAGTTTAAAAATAAATTATTATTATTTTAAAAATTAACTTGTCACAACAGAACAGAATATATTAAAGTTCTGATAAATATAATGTATATTAAAAATACAAACTTAAGATATGAAACTTAAAGTCCTTTGAACAAAAAAAAATCAACTATTATTATTAATATTGACAGTAATAATAAAAAAAAAAATCAATGATGATGATATTATTATTATTATCATCATCATCATCATTTGTATTATTATTAAACAAGACAAAGGTCACTCCTAATTCTATCCATCTATTCCATCAAGCTACAACAAACCATTTTCAATCATCATTTGCTGCCTGCCTTCTAAAATCTACTACTTAGTGATGCACTAAATACATTATGTGAGGTAATTAACACATGGTTACCGAGTCGATCGTTCCCTGGGATGCGTTTTCATGAAAATCGAATGTAAAGAGTTTTATCTCTAAAAACAGATTAGCTTATAACGCTAGTGTATGGGGCACAGAGTAAGTAAAAGTAAATCGCTAGTTAATACCACTAACAAGGCTCAAAATAGCCTCACTCTAACACGGTAGCATAATGAGGGTCCCTACATGCAAACCGAAGCATTGAGAAATTTGTAAATGTACATACAGTTTAATAAGAAGATACTTTATAAAGACAATACATTATGCGTTTACAGGCATCATCTAGGAAAACAGTCTCGACTAATCGAGTCACGAATGCCGTGCTACGTTAGATTTCACAAACGTAATTCCTATCGACCAGCTCACTTAGCACGCCGTTTGTGGCTCGACTAGTCGAGACTGTTTTCCAAGATGACGAATGGCTGTAAACGCGTAATGTACTGTCTTTATAAAGTATCTTCTTATCAAACTGTCTGTACACTTACAAAGTTCTCAATGCTTCGGTTTGCATGTAGGGACCCTCATTATGCTACCGTGTTAGAGTGAGGCTATTTTGAGCCTTGTTAGTATTAACTAGCGATTTACTTTTACTTACTCTGTGCCCCATACACTAGCGTTATAAGATCATCTGTTTTTAGAGATAAAACTCTTTACATTCGATTTTCATGAAAACGCATCCCAGGGAACGATCGACTTGGTGACCATGTGTTAATTACCCCTACAGTAACGCACACTTGGATTTCACATACGTGTAAAAGAAAAGCTAACTTTTATGCACAGGCTAGGTGATATGTTTGATACTTTTTCTCTATGTCTAAATGTTCACTCCTCGCGTGCCTAACTTACGTTTTACAATGCAGGGACTGGAACAACAGATATGCTAGTTATAAAATCAGTAATCATTACATTATTTATGACCGTCGTCGGGAAAACTCAATTTGCGTATCTACCCCGAATTAATAAAATAAAATAAAATTCTGAATCAAAACTGTAAGGAGACACCAGTAATTTGTTTAGGCTTAGTTTTTAGGGAATTCCAAACCTGCACACATCAACGCACATAACTATAGAACCCGTTCTTAATGCGCATGTGAACGCCATCAGCGTTTCTCACAGGTTCGCGTTTAATGTCTGTATAGAGAGAATGGTGTCGTCTTGGCGGCCCCTAATTTAAAAACAAATGATCGTTGCGACGGAAGCGAATCAATCAAAACTAACTTTAGCTGGAAAATAACTTTATTAAAGAACCGCTATAAAGCCAAAACAATCTCTGTAAAGCTGCTTTGAGACAATCTACATTGTTAAAAGCGCTATATAAATGAAGATGACTTGACTTGACTTTATTTAGGCAGAATAAGTTCGTTGTGATTTCCAAGCTCATTGATGTTAGCAGTCTTCCTTGTAGAGTGCCCTCTGGTGGACAAACTATGCTAATGCAGCGCCAACACTCATAACATGGTTGCAGGGTGTTTCGTCCGCTTTTATTTTATTTTTTAAATATTCATTTATCGGCCGTTATAAATGCAGATACCGATAGTTTGGAAAATGCCTAATATCGGCCGATAATATCGGCCCACCGATATATCGGTCGGGCTCTAAAAGTGATGTCTCTTCAGAAAATTTGGATTAAACTAAATTCAAATAGATCAGTTTCACAATCTCTTTATGAACTTTTTGAAGCATTGAAGTGGTAGCACTGTCAATGGAGGGACAGAAATATCTCAGATTATATTAAAAATGTCTTCATTTCTGTTCTGAAAATGAATGAAAGTCTTACAGGTTTGGAACGATATGAGGGTGAGAAAATAATGACAGAATTTTCATTTTTTGGTAACTAACCCTTTAAAAAAACAAAACGAATCACACCAGACAGGATAATTGTTATATTACTTAACATACTTGAGTTTGTCCAGATGGTTGAGAGTATCAGAGAGCAGCTTCAGTCCTGATTCTCCTGGGTGATTGTAGCTCAGATCCAGCTCTCTCAGGTGTGAAGGGTTTGAACTCAGAGCTGAAGCCAGAGCAGCACAACCTTCCTCTGTCACCAAACACTGAGATAATCTACAACAACAGCAAGTGTCCATGTTAGTGTGCTTCATCTACTGGTGGCCTCTGATTGATTTGAATGAAATCACAGTGTTGTAAAATGTGCAAATTATCAGATACAAATCATCTAAAGGATCTAATTGTAAGTTATAATTTCAAAATAAAAAAATCTATTTTTACCCATAAAATCTAAAAGAATTAACCCTCTGGGGTCGACAGACATACCGGCACCTTTTGATGGATTTTTTCACATAATACAATACTAATTTATGTAATTTATGGTAATATGGTTATACAGCAATACATCATTCGAAACTGTAAAAAGTTTATTTTCATTTGTGTCCACTTGCAATCAAAACAAAACAAACAGGATGTTTTCAGCCGTCTCTGTGAACTTTTTTCCATCAAAAAAGGAAAACAAAATTCTGCAAATATTTGTCACACAGACAAGAGTAATATATCTGTAGATAAATATAAGTGTCTACTTTTAAATTATGCTATTCAAAACGAAAACAAATATTCTCTGTTTATATAATCTGTATAAGAGAGAGAGATGTGACTGTCTCTCATGTCAGCTTCCAGCAAATGTGAACATGCCAACAGACAGTGCACGCTATTCATATGGTAATGATCTGAGGCAATTCATGCAAACAGAGTCAACACCCACATCAACTCAAATGCATCACGTTTCATCAGAATGATCAGATTCATTTACTTTAATTTTGGGATGCGGTGAGAAATAATCCTTGAATAAGAATAATTTCTGAATAAGAATAATTTCAGAATAAGTTTGCCACGATATGTCCTTATGTGGTTATTTTTCACAGACCCTTAAGTACCTCAGTGTGTTGAGTTGACAGTTTAGACTATTCAGTCCAGCACAGAGCAGATTCACTCCTGAATCCTGCAGGCCATTGTTACTCAGGTCCAGCTCTCTCAGGGAGGAGTTTGATGACTGTAGGACTGAAGACACAATTTCACAGCACTGACCAGTGAGCTTACAGTGTGCCAACCTAAACAGGGGAGAAATGAAAAATAAATCATTAAAAAAAGGTTTGTCAAAAGACTCTCTTTTGAGATCAGTGTGCTCAATGTGCCTTTTTGTCCTTCGTTATGTATAATGAAGGACAAATGACACATGTATAATGAAGGACAAACTCATGCTCTGTGAGGTTGGATGGGGACCGTCTCAGGTCACAGACAAGGGACACCCTGGACAGATGGCCAGTCCAGCACAGCGCTCAAATACAGACACATATATTCACATCTATGGACAATTTACTGTCTACCATACACTTACTGGATTGTGGGGAAAACCCACACCAACACAGAGAGAAAATGCATACTCCACGCAGAAAGGCAATTAATTACTTATGCATTATGGCATTTGGAGTATAGATTGATGAGAAAAAAATAAGCATTTCAGAATAAGTTTGCCACGATAACCACAGACCCTCAAGTACCTCAGTATGTTGAGTTGACAGTTTAGACCATTAAGTCCAGCACAGAGCAGCTTCACTCCTGAATCATGCAGTTCATTTTTACTCAGGTCCAGCTCTCTCAGGGAGGAGTTCGATGACTGTAGGACTGAAGACACAATTTCACAGCACTGACCAGTGAGCTTACAGCGTGCCAACCTAAACAGGGGAGAAATGAGAAACAAATCATTAAAAAAAGGTGAATGACTGTTCAAGTCTCTCTTTTAAGATCAGTGTGCTCAATAATGTGCCTTTTTGTCCTTTGTTATGTATATTTGGATTGTGTTGTTCCAAAAAAAAAAAAAAAAAAAAAACACAACCAAAAAGCCATTATTTTAATATTCTCCCATTCAGCTGATAGGGCCATTAAGACCTTATTTTAGGGTCTTACATTTTTTGTTTTCACAAACCACGCACAAACACCATTTTCTCAAAACTACACACTTTTACAAACATGCTGCTCACATTTTACTGTAGCAGAGTTTGTGCTGAATACAGTGTAATCAGACTTTAGCCATGAAAATGTTGGTAAGTAACAGAAATAAGCACAAATGTCAGGGCATGTCAAAACACATCCAGGGCCCAGAAAACAAATCAGACCCCAGAGGGTTAAAATTACTCATATCATAAAATAAGACTTTAATCATATCACCCACCAATAATAGTGTTAAATAATTGTGATTTCAATATTGACCAAAATATTTGTGATTATTTTTGCCATAATCAAGCAGCCCTAATATATATATGTACAGGTGTGTCTAAAAAAAATGTGAATATCGTAAAAAAAAAGTGCAATATTTTTCATCAGTTATTTCATAAAGTGAAAATGTAATATATTCTAGACTAATAATAAACTAAAATGTTTTAAACCTTTGTTTATGTAAATGTCGATAACTACAGACTACAGCTCAAAAAATAAAATAAAAACCCTTTTATCTCAAAATATTAAAATATTTAATTTCGAATGTGATTATATTACCATTCATACAGTATAAATACAGGGTATCTCTCTGTTTAGTTCAGTACTCTCAACCACAATCATGAGGAAGTCTGCTGACTTGACAGCTGTCCAGAAGACGATCATTGACACAAGGAGGGTAAGTCACAAAAGGTCATCACTGAAAGGGCTAGCTTTTCACAGAGCGCTGTATTGAAGCATATTCATGGGAAGTTGACTGGAAGGAAAAAGTGTGGCAGGAAAAGGTGCACAAGCAACAGGGATGACAGCAGCCTTAAGAAGATTGTCAAGCGAAGCCAATTCAAGAACTTGGGAGGGCTTCACAAGGAGTGGACTGAAGCTGGAGTCAGTGCATCAAGAGCCACCACTCACAGACGTCTTCAGGAAATGGGCTACAACTGTCACATTCCTAGTAAAAAGCCACTTCTGAACCAGAGACAACGTCAGAAGCGTCTAAAGAGAAAAAGAACTGGACTGTAGCTCAGTGGTCCAAAGTCCTCTTTTCAGATGAAAGTTAATTTTGCATTTCATTTGGAAGTGTCTGGAGGAAGAGTGGAGAGGCACAGAATCCAACTTGCTTGAAGTCCAAAGTGAAGTGATTCCCTCCAGCAATTTCGTCACGGAAGGGGACGCACGCACTCATAGGAACATCTAAACGCAAGTACACAACCTCCTAATTCTTGCTAAACTGGTGCAAATCTTAAGCAAACAAACTAAGGTTGAATTTCTAGTGGATTGATTCTCTCAGGTTGCGGACAAGAAATAGTGTCTAATGCTAGACATTTGGGACTCCATTCATACTCTGTTAATAACATCACATTCTTCTGTCACTTTTTGAATTAATGTTTGTGTGTTTTCATCAGATTCGTTTGTGTGTATTAGAGTAGTTCAGTAAAGTCTTGTTTGATTTTACAGATATACAAGTGTCTTGTGCCGTGTGCTTACAAGTTACTGCCTTAAACTGTAGATTTTGTTACCTTGCTCATAATCAGTGATCATAATTTTATGATACCATTACCATAGGCCACGGGATAATGTCCAGCATTTATAAAATACCCTTATCTCAATTTATCGGTGGACAAATAGTTGATAAAGTGTTAAATATTAATTCTGAATCATTTGCATATTAATTCGGTTCTTGTTCAATGTAATTCAATCACCCTTTGAGTTATATTGATCCTAGTTCCCTTACACCGCAGAGAAATGTTACGGATGGTTTTATTTCATCCACACGCACTGAAACACAAGCAGTTCTGCACATTCACATTCTTCAGAAGGAACAGAACTTGTCTTAATGTTTTGTCAGCTGGCTTTATTTCTTCAACAGCTTCAAGTTAAACGCACTTTCATGTTTTATACAGTTTCGCGTTTATTTTCACGCACCACTTATCGCAGTCTTTAAATCCATATACATTTGTGCTGTCATTGATGGAAAAATCGGTTTGCTTATAGTAGGACTTGTAACAGTAAAGGAATAACACAAAGTAACCCAAGTATGCGTGATGAATATATGCGTGGTGGCGCAACTGGTAAATCAAGTGAGCTTGTGTCGCAGCGACCCATGTTCAATTCCAGTCAGTAGTGGTTCCTACATTCAATGTACATATATCTGTTCTCATTTTCTCACTGATGATAGGAGAGATAAAATGTCAGTAAAATGCAAATTCTTAAGCTGGGCCATTAGTTATAAAGATTTCTTTATTGTATTTGGAGCGCACTATAATGATGCCATTAGCACACTTCAAGTGTACTTGAAATGCCATTGCAATTTGTTTTAAAAGCACTAAAAGTGTGTTTAATTAGTTGTAAACACAAACCTCAGAAAATTAAGTTGACAGTTTGGACTCCTCAGTCCAATACAGAGCAGTTTCACTCTTGAATCCTGCAGGTGATTGTTACTCAGGTCCAGCTCTCTCAGGGAGGAGTTTGATGACTGTAGAACTGAAGACACAACTTCACAGTGCTGATCTGTGAGATCACAGTCTGCCAAACTGAAAAAAACAAAAAAACAAAGGATATTTGATTAAAAGGCATGCAGGTGTCAAGACCAACTTCATCTATCATTGTGGGGGTATTATGTTCATATTTCAATTCAGTCTATATTATGTTCATTTTTTTTTTCCACTCACAGAGCTTTTCTGCAGTTCCTCAGAGCAGGTAACAGTCTGCTTCGACCCTCTTTAGATGATATGATCTTGTACTTTTTAAGGTCAAACTCATCCATCACCTCCTCTGACATCAGGATCATGTTTGCCAAAGTTGAACATTGTGCAAGAGAAAGACGTTTGTCGTGTGTTCCAGATTTTAAAAATGCCTGCATTTCTTCAACAATAGAATTATTCTTCATCTCAATCAAGCAATGTGACAGATTCATCCATCTTTCAGGGCTGACATTGTTTTTTTGACCTCGTTTGAGGTTGTGGATTATTTTCTTGATGCTCTCTGGGTTGTTCTCTGTGTGAATCAGCAGATCCTGTAAGAGCCTCTGATTGGACTCCAGTGAGATGCCATGAAGGAATCGAAGGAGAAGATCCAGGTGTCCATTTTTACTCTTCAAAGCTTTATTCATTGCTCCTTTCAGAAACACATCCAGAGGAACATTTCCAGACTGAGTTCTGGACTTTCCAGTGAGAAACATTTTCATAACTTCACTGTTCTTGTGTAAATAGCAGAGAAACACATACAGTGCTGCAAAAAACTCCTGAAAGCTCAGATGTACAAAGCTGTAAACCTTCCTGTGATAAATAACAGATTCCTCCCTAAAGATCTCAGTGCAAATCCCAGAATACACTGAGGCGTCAGTGATGTCTATGCCGCTTTCAATCAGGTCCTCCTCATAGAACATCACATTGCCCTTCATCAGCTGATTGAAAGCCAGTTCAGCAAGTTTCACAATCACTTCTCTGTTGGACTGCAGGAGTTTCTCTGGATCTCTCTCTTCATATTTCTGGTTCCTCATACTAGTTTGAATGAGGAGGAAGTGTATGTACATTTCAGTCAGAGTTTGAGGGATTTCTGCACTGTGATCTTGTTTCAGGATGTTTTGAAGCACAGTGGCTGAGATCCAGCAGAAGACGGGTATGTGACACATGATGTGGAGGCTTCTTGCTCTTCTGATGTGTGAGATGATTCTGCTGGCTTGATCCTCATCACTGATTCTCTTCCTGAAATATTCCTCCTTCTGAGGCTCATTGAATCCCTGAATTTCTGTCACACGGTTGATGTATTTGGAGGGGATCTGATTGGCTGCTGCTGGTCTGGTGGTGATCCAGATGAGAGCAGAGGGAAGCAGATCTCCTTTCATGAGGTTTGACATCAACACACCCACTGATGAAGACTCAGTCACATCAGAAACTTTCTCACTGTCTGAAAACATCAGTGTTATTCTGCTTTCATCCAGACCATCAAAGATGAACACAACTGTACATTCATCATAAATCTTTGAGTCCAGATCTTGAAGTTCAGGATGAAAGTCCAGCAGAAGTCTGTGAAGACTGTACTGATGATCTTTAATCAAGTTCAGCTCTCTAAATGGAAGAACAAACATGAAATCTACATCCTGATTGGCTTTTCCCTCGGCCCAGTCCAGAATGAACTTCTGCACAGAGACGGTTTTTCCAATTCCAGCGATGCCTTTAGTAAGAACAGTCTTGATTTTGTCCTTCTTCTCTCTTCTCTTCTCCTCATATCCTAGTTCAGGTGAAGGATCAAAGATGTCATTGCAGTTGATTGGAGTGTCTTGGAGGGTCTTGTAACTTTTCTCCATCTGTAGCACCTCATGTTCTTCATTCACTCCTTCACTCTCTCCCTCTATGATGTACAGCTGTGTGTAAATCCTGTTCAGGAGGGTCTGATTCTCTTGTAGTTTGATTCCCTCAAATAAGCTCTCATACTTGTTCTTCATGCTGGTTTTGTGCTGGTCTTTGACTCTCTGCAGATCATCATGCACTGGCTGGTGAGAGTCGAGCTGCAGGGCTGCTTCTGTGTCATGATGACTGATGTGTTTCTGACAGGAGGAGGATGTGCTGGTCTGACAGGACACATCTCTGATCTGGTCAGCTCTCCCACCACTGAAAACACACAAAACAGAGAGACACAAAAACAAACAGAAAAGACATTTGTGAACAAAGAACAATTATTTTAATATGTTTAATATGAAAATCATACAACATGTAGAAATAAGAGTTTGCCCTTTCAGACAAATTTCTATCTATTGTGGTGTGATATGATTATATGAAATTAATTTACATGTAAATGGCGACAGATGACAGAGACTGCAAACTCAGTTTGTTACTGCATTTCCTAGTTGCACATTAAAATCCCCTTTGCCACAAGTGAGGCATGTGAAAAGTCAGAGAAGATTTTATGTCTAAAGAACCTGCGACCTTTCCTTTAGAAATAGAAAATCACAGATTTGATACTGATCACAGATTTCCTTTTATCTTGATCAGCTGATATGAATCCTGATTTTTAAAAGTGTCATCAACATATGATTGGCAAGTTTAGAGATAATCAGTCTATTCATAGGAAGTTATTATTGGCTGATTTATGGCAGATCGATCAGATTTTCCTTACAAAACTTACATTTATATATTGATATAAAAAATATTGAAATGAGCAGAGATTTTCTGGCACCCTTAGCCATTCGTCACGACAACCAGATTGGGATCCACTGATTTTATTTATTCCTAGCCAGAATTTTCTCGTTTCAGTTTTTATTAAGATTGATCATTTCAGTGCATCACTAATTTAAAAGATAACTGTCAATTAGGGGTGGGAATTGGCAAAAATATGACGATTCGATAATATTGCGATATTTGGGCCACGATTCAATATTATTGCGATTCTTAACATATTGCGATACAGCAACTATTGCAATTCGATTCTGCAATGTATTGCGATTCATGTCCCTCATATTATTCAAAGGCATTACAAAAAAATGAGGAAAATAAGACTGCTCAACTCACTTCAAATGTCACATTTAATTCTGTGAACATTATCTTCTACACATTAACTGAAGTGCAAAAACTTTGTCCTTAAACATTCAGGACAGACCTTATTCTTGTATGTGAATGCTGTTTTACGTGAATATTATGACACAAGTGAAGCACAAAGTTTTGTTTACAAAAGAAAAAATAGGTTAACAATTATTCAATGCAAAAAATAATAGCAATTAAATGATACATCGCAGCCATGGAAACGTTTGGATTCATGACGAATGAGAGAGTTGTGCATGAGCCCATAAATTTAATCTTGTCGGCTTTGAATTCTGGTTGGCGATCTGGTCACCCGATTATCAGCGAATTTAACAATATTCCATTAGTTATTCCATATAGAAGGCTTGAATTGTCTACTTTTAAACTAAACAATTCAAAACGAAAAGAAACTGACTAGCGTACTCTATGCTTAGGCCTATGTAGGTTATTCCGTATGAAGACTCGTCACTGCAAAGATGACGAGTCAGCATCGTCAACTTCATCTTTGCAGCCGACACTGTCACAGAAAACACTAGTTTATTAATAAACAATTAAAATGCCTCCTTGCTATATATTTGACACATTCATAATCATTACTTTTGCCAGTTCTTTGTGACAGCTGTTATGTGCGTTATTGGGAGCATCACCCTCCGGTTACATGAACACCACCGCATCAGCACCGAAAACATGGAGATTTTATTTTAGAGAATAATCACACAACCTATTCGATATTCTATAATTAAACAAACTACTCAAATATTCAAAAATCGTGACCCACCCCTGCATGGAATCTCAATTGTTTCTTTTCCCAAATCTTCACTCACATCTCAACCATTTTCGAAGGGGATTATAAACATTTCTTCCTTGATTCGCTTTTAATTAGGCCTATTATTTTCGTATGCTTTATTGTGGTGAAATATAACGCTATAGGACAGACAGCCTACATTTTTCCTTGTACGGCAAATTCTTTTTAACACAGTTTGCGCTTGTTATTAGACATGCGGCATGTCAAGTTTATTTGTAAAGAGCGTTTCACACGCGCGGGAGATTTAGTTTCGCTTTCTCTTGCAGCACAATATCAAACATAACCTAAATGTCTTGCCCTTGTGGAAGACAAAATTCACTCTTCATACCTTTTACAACAAGTAGCCTAGAAAACATGAAGATATCAGAAAAGAGATTGATGGTCTCTTTCCTGCTCGTGTCCCACATCCCTCTCAAAGCGCAGAGCGGTAGGTTGCCTCACACGTCTTTTTTTTTTTTTATAGATTTAACTTTATTATATTATTTAATTTGCCAATATTTACTGATATTTATTTCAATGCTTTACTCTTTAGTGTGTTTTATCTTTGACGGAATTGCTCAAATAAACACTTTTTGCTCAAATAAACACTACACAATTTCAAAACCCCCAACCACGCACCACCGCCGGTAGCTGGTCCATTACCAAAAAAACTGCCACCGTCACAGCCCTATAGCCCTAAAGTAAAACAGATAATTTTATTATGAAATATTTCAATACTTTGCGCTACTGTATCGATATAATTGTGTGCGCAAAATATCGCGATACTGAACAAAATCGATTTTCCCCAACCACTACTGTCAATATAACACTGATGCAACACATGTAACAAAATAATTCCAGTGTAAATGTAGATCTAACAGGGAAATGTCAGACAGAAGCGTAAGAAAACACTATTTAAGACACTTTAACAAAGTGAAAGGATTCCTTTCTTTGCATCTTGAATTCCACTTGTTACTTGTTATACATGTTAAAGTTCTGAACCTTTGTGCATTCTGTGTTCATGTGTCTCTCACCCTACATGATGATACTCACACAGGGTCAAAGGTCACTGCTCCATCACTGAATTTTGGGGGCTCTTGCCTCTTCATGGACACACAGTTGGATCCTGGAGAAGCTGCTCTCTTTCTATTCCTGTTGTTGAGACTGAGAAAAAAAAACAGAAATATTTTAAATAGTTTATTTGCAGATTTTTTGGGCAACAATACTGTACTTTATAGAGCAGTATGTGTATTATGCATAGTTTTAGAGAAAAACCATGTTTTATTAATGGTAGGGTGAATGGGGCTAAAGGCAGACCGGGGTATAATGTGCGTTTTTGATAATTTTCACAAAGATTTCATGGCCCACTGAATATGTTGTTGTATGAATAACAGACTGATGCAATATATCAAAAGAAAGAACAGACCATTTGCTTTTCAGTTAGTTTGTATGAGTCATTGTTAGTAGTGTAGTTTACCTGGGGTTTTCGTATGTTCCTGGTTTATAACATGCCTTGATCTCGGGTCTGGATTGTTTATGTTTGCCTTTTGTTATTAAATCTGTTTAAGCATTTGGATTGGCCCTGGCCTTATCCTTGCGCACCCGTTACAGTGGGTAAATTTCATAAAGAAAGCAACATTTTGAGCAAAAAGCTGAGAAAGTGACTAGCAGCCTTGTCACCTGACCTGAATACTGTGCGCTGATTCGCTAAAGCGGACTTATCGGGTTGTGTTCACAAACAACAAGAGTGCTTGTCGGTTTCTGCTAAAACGTGAACTTGCGATGCCTTGAGAATCATGGACAATACCGGCTTTTGTGACAAAACGTGTTTAAAGCCCTATTCGGACAGGACTAGTTTAACATGGAGAGGTGGGGTAAAGTAATAATTACCAGAGCTTCTCTGTGATTTTAGTCCCGTCCGAATGTGAATCTCAGTAATCATTACAGATAATGTGAGTAAAGATTATATAATAATAATAATTTGTTACATTTATATAGTGCTTTTCTAGGAACTCAAAGCGCTTCACATATGGAAGGGGGGAATCTCCTCAACCACCACCAATGTGCAGCTGCACCTGGATGATGCGACGGCTGCCATATTGTGCCAGAACGCCCACCACACACCAGCTTACTGGTGGAGAGGAGACAGTGATGAAGCCAATCAGTATATGGGGATGATTAGGAGGCCATGATGGACAGAGGCCAAGGGGCAAATTTGGCCAGGATGCCACGGTTACACCCCTATGGTATTTATTTAAAACCCCTAAAATCCCCACTGTTGCTCTCAAGCCAGCTTTCTTATTCCTGATATGATTGTGTGATTTTAGCTGATTTTTGAGCAGTAGATCTCTCCCCATTTGTCATTTCCTCTCCATCAGAGTAATCAGGCGTTAGATGTACATGACTCATTTCTCAGGCATCTTTAGAGCTCAGTGTTCACCCAAACAAGAGGCACCATCACACACAAAGCCCAATACACCAACTCCCGTCTCAGAAAGAGTCCAAAAAAGAGAAGGAGGGAGAATTAGAGCCGAATGTAAAGATCTTCTGTCTCCCAACCACAAAGCAAATGTTTGAGTCTCCTGCAAGACCTTCCTTTCAACGGTCTATTCTGATCTTTTCACATTTTAATATGAAGAAAAACAAGACAAAGTGGAACGTTCAGTTACTCGTATAAATGTAGCCTATTGTTTACTGTAACTCCCAACAATTGTAAAAGTAGAATATTCTGGCTCTGAGTGCATCAGAAAGATATGTGGCATTATAAATACAGTTTTTATACATAAAAGTTTAGGGGCCCAAACTTCTAGTGCAGGCTGCATGTATTACGTTGTTCAGTTTTTTCATGAAGAACACACTGGAATTTTTAATGACCACAGAGAGTCAGGACCTCGGTTTAACATCTCATTCAAAGGAAAAAGGTCCGGAAAAATGACCTCAGGTAATACTAATCCCGTGCGAATAGACCCGCTGTAAATATATACGTAAATATTTCATCATTTCCTGTTTAAAGGTAGTTTTCCGTGATTTTTCAAGTATGGAAACGCTTGAAAAAGCATTCAGTTGTGTTCTAGACGCTGGGACAAGTCTGGCAAAACTCAAGTTTTTCCACACCATTCAGATCAGAAAGAAGATCGAAAGCACTTGTTAGAGGCACGAAACATCTTTCAGCGTTAAGTAAGTGCCTATTACCAACACAATCCAATCTGAAGTTACTTAATACATCGTTCGACTGGACATAACTGTTATATATATATATATAAAAAGATAGGTTGTTTGCGCACATGATATCAGGAAGCAGCGCACATGAGGACACGACAGGAGGGGGACGGCGGTGTGTAAATCGAGTTACTCCTCCCTTTTCTGCTAGTTTTACTAAGATATCTTATCCCGTGCAAATTGGCCATTAATATTACAGATAGAGATGCATCTCTAATTACAGACGTCCTGTGGTTATTATTACTTTACTCCATCTACTCTTGTAAAGTTAATCCAGTCCAAATAGGGCTTTTGATTCAGAATGTGCTATATGTGGAGGATAACACAGCAGTCAGTTTTTTAACATGCCGTTTATCAGTTTTTGCAAATTAACTCATTTATTAATGGTGAATTAGTCAATTCATTGCTATAAGTTGACTTTCAAAGTTGATGCCTTTTGTCAGTTATAGTTTATTTATTTATGTCTACTTTTTTAAAACGGTCAATAAACTCACAAACACACTGGTGAAGTGAAGCAAAGAAGAAACAAACAATATAGAAGTAAGAATCATAACTACAATGTGTGTGAGTCATTGATGTTTATTATATATTTTGAGGAGCTACTTTAGAATATTTTAACTGGAACGGAGCACTAGTGGAAACTTTTTCATTTTATTTATATTTTTAACACAATTTCTGTGTAAAACTTTATTTTTACTTCTGTTGTTGCTTGCTTCCACTTCAGCAATAAAACCCTACGTGTCTTTTATCAAAAGAGGCCAGTAGTCCAAAGCATTCATGAAATAAAAACCCTTCAAGTTTTTAAATCACCAAATGGAGTTTGAATGTCACCTAGCGGCCATATTGGCTACTGCGCCTAAAACTCCCAGAGCATATTGATAGTTTGAGACAAATTTGAACGACAACTTGGTTGGATTTACCTCTTTGACTTGCAGTTTTAGGGTGACCAGGCACAGGTTTTATATTAATAGAAAATAAAAATAAATGTAAAGCAGCAGATTAAGTTCAGCATCCATTTAAGTTTGGATATGTAATTTTCCAGTCTATGTTTAAGAATAGGGTCGCCAGGTAAGAGGCGAATGAGGCTAACTAGTTATCTGGATTCTAAGACTATCATCTATAAACATATTAAATTTAGATACATATTTTATATAGCCTTTTTACCCTTTATTTTAACAACTATTTGTGCGGCCATACACACACTTGTGTTTGTGTGTTATTGCCAGTGTTGTAGTTTTTAATGGCGATGAATCTAATCTAATCTAATCTAATCTAATCTAATCTAATATAATATAATATAATATAATATAATATAATATAATATAATATAATTAGGGCTGGTCCGAATACCATTTTTTGAGCTTCGAAGCTTCGGTAGTAATGAACATCGAATATTCAAAGCTTCGGAGAGAGGGGGCTGAACATATTATTCTCTCTAATAAAGGCAGTATTCTCGGTGTCTGTCTGTCCGTTTGCATTTTTATTATTTTGAGAACCGTTCATCCAATCGACAGTTTCGCATTTGGTGCAATATAGATGGAGACGCGACACATTCAGAATTAATAAACTTTTAGTAAACTACAGAACAGGCCTTGTGCTCTGAGAACGGACACTGCACTAGTGATATAAAACGCACACACACAGGTCTGTTAAATTAAGCAATACTTTTAAGGTAGTCTAATATTTTTCTGACTAACAAATTACTTACACAGTAAAGGTCATACACTAGGGCTGCACGATATGAGGAAAAGCTGCGATGTGCGATAACATTGTTTAATATTGCGATGACGATATGACTTGCGATAAATATTCAAATGTGAATGTTAGCTATACCTAACAACAATTTTTTAAATAGACATTGTAAAATAGAATATACTGTTCCCATGTCGTAGTGCTTTAATAGGTTATTTGCGTGATAGCTCAAACGTTTATTACCTGCCTGGATTACGCAATTTAGCGGACAGTGTGTGTGTGTGTGTGTGTGTGTGTGTGTGTGTGTGTGTGTGTGAGTGCGCGAGTGAGTGAGCCTGAGTGAGCCGGAGTGAGCGAGGGACAGTGAGAGGTCTGTGTGTGTGTGTGTGTGTGTGTGTGTGTGTGTGTGTGTGTGTGTGTGTGTGTGTGTGTGTGTGTGTGTGTGTGTGTGTGTGTGTGTGTGTGTGTGTGTGTGTGTGTGTGTGTGTGTGTGTGCGCGCGCGCGAGTGAGCAAGGGACAGTGTGTGTGTGCGAGTGAATGTGTGCGTGTGACGGTGACGGCACGCGATGACTGGTCGGAAAGCAACGTGTAGTCTGACATGTTTCTTGTCCATGACATGACAAGATTTTAGGAGTCAAAATTGTGTAATCTGACACCGTGACTATCATAACAGACACAAAAATCTTGTAATCTGAACCAGGTGTTATTCATCGTGTCAGGCTGTCTGTTGCGATGTGTTCATCGCGCGAGTTCATATCGCGATGACGATGAAAATTCAATGTATCGTTCAGCCCTATCATACACACTCCGCTGTTCTGCGCTCTAGCCAGAGAACACTCCCGTTGCAGGAACACTTTAGGCATCAGTTCTAGTTCTAGCATGCATGCGTTTTCCGCGTGGCTCAACCCGCGCCTGGGACGCGTGTCTCACGCAGGCAGTGTGCAAACTCCATCCTGTTAACATGGGAGCCGAAATAAAAACTGACACGCCATGCAGCTGAGACGCTCACGCCACGCAGCCAGTGTGTCGCCGGCCTTATTCAAGCGCGAATGAGAACCGTTTCGCGGGGGATCCCAGATGTGCAAAAAAATTTATGTCAAATTTTCAAATCGAATACCAACCCACCGAACGAATTTTCGAATATTCGGGTCCAGCCCTAAATATAATATAATATAATATAATATAATATAATATAATATAATATAATATAATATAATATAATATATCTTGTCTAGAGCGTCAGCAGAATATGGACCGGCCCTGAACTTCATGTTACTCACGCAGGGTCAGAGGTCACAGCAGGTCCATCACTGAATTTAGGGGGATCCATCATGGATCTGTTACTCTTCATGGACACACAGCTGAATCCTGAAGATGGTCCATCACTGAATTTAGGGGGATCCATCATGGATCTGTTACTCTTCATGGACACACAGCTGAATCCTGAAGATGGTCCATCACTGAATTTAGGGGGATCCATCATGGATCTGTTACTCTTCATGGACACACAGCTGAATCCTGAAGATGGTCCATCACTGAATTTAGGGGGATCCATCATGGATCTGTTACTCTTCATGGACACACAGCTGAATCCTGGAGATGGTCCATCACTGAATTTAGGGGGATCCATCATGGATCTGTTACTCTTCATGGACACACAGCTGAATCCTGAAGATGGTCCATCACTGAATTTAGGGGGATCCATCATGGATCTGTTACTCTTCATGGACACACAGCTGAATCCTGGAGATGGTCCATCACTGAATTTAGGGGGATCCATCATGGATCTGTTACTCTTCATGGACACACAGCTGAATCCTGGAGATGGTCCATCACTGAATTTAGGGGGATCCATCATGGATCTGTTACTCTTCATGGACACACAGCTGGATACTGGAGATGCTGCTCTCTGAGTGTGAACAGACGCCTCCTCCTCGCTCTCCTCACACACACTCATTTTACAGGTCTGGTTCTCCTCCTCTCTCATTTTACAGGAAGTTTGCTCCTTCTCTTCCTCCTTGATGAGAGACTTGATTTCAGACCTGTATGTGGACAGAAAACAACTGAATTTTGACACATTTTATTTAAATGGCATTTATTTCACTTTAACTTAACGTCAACAGTCTTTCTCCAGTTACTGTAAATAATGTTGATTTGTAGAGCAACATGTCGGCCACTTTCAAACACGGCAGCCTCGTTTAAACACTTGATTCACCTTTACTTTAATGACACTGCTGAACTCTTGAAAGTGTTTTTCAAAATCCGTTTTTCCTCTCACATTAAGCAAATATGATGTTATTTTTACGTGTTTATGTGATTATCCTGCGACTACACTTCCTTTCCCCAGTCTTACTGAACACACATTACAATATAGATTATTTAAATAATTAAATAGTTTAAAGTCAACTAAAGATTTCAACATGAAACTAAAATTATCCTGTTGTTAAAAAAAATAAGTGCAAGTAAAAAAATTTCGGCCATTTAATGAATGTTACTGACGTGTAATATCAGGAAAGTAACTTTCAACTTTATCATGTATTTGAGTTCGAGTTCGTCATAAGGTCTGTTGAGACGCAAATACTCTATTGATATTACAGCTATGAAAAGTTTAACGAACTTACTGTGTAATGTGAAGAGATTGCTGATTTTCTATCCTCTGAAATGGTGTCTTTACAGTCATCGACTGCTTATATCACCACTGTGTTAAACTGAATCACGATCCACCGTGATAATCTTGCGCTGGCCAGTGTTACACTCACTTATTCTGACACCTACTGGCGTGCGTCTGTGCAGCATCACGCAAAAATAAAGGTTTACAGTAACGGACGTGACTTAATACGTTATTCGTAGTGACCCATGATAGATTTATTTCGTGTCTTTCCTAGAATGGGCAGTTTGTGACTTTTGCGAGATAAACAGCATAAAGTAGCACTGTCTGGTATTACAAAACATTCAGTGGCACATACCAATCAAATACAGACGTGACACAAATAACACGTTTGAAAAAAATATGAATGCACTTTAATTCGTTTAATTGATATTTTTAAATATCACCAAATTAGGCTATTTATTTAGGATTTTGTGCCACAATTACGTCAGTAGGCTATAGGTGTTCGATTAATCTGTCAGTCACTACTGGAGGTGTCGCAACACGGTGACATGTTCCACGACTCAGTGTCAGTCAGGTGTCGTGTCAGTGTCAGTGTGTCGCGATGTCAGTGACACATGCCACTATCCACCACTGGCACATGGCAATAATATCAGTGACACATGCCACTATCCACCACTGGCACATGGCACTGAAGACCGGATGTGCCACCGGATGTGCCAATATGCATACTAGTGACATGTGCCATCGGTCTTTATCAGACACGTGGGTTTGTTGTGTGTGACGTCACAGCGGCACCATTTTTGAGGTATCGCTACTGACTGAGAATTAAAGAGATAGATAACTAATAAGATAACTATCTAGATAATAAGTAAATACAGACCCTTTCCAAAAACATAGAATATCATGGAAAAGTTTATTTATTTCCATAATTCCATTCAAAACGTTAAACTTCCATAGATTATAGATTCAGGGCCCACAACTTAAACGATTTCAAGTATTTAGTTGTTTATTTGTACATAATTTGGTCTTCCAGCTCATAAAACCCACGAAAACATGATTTCAGAAAATTAGAATATTACATGAAATCACACAGTAATTACACAGTGATACCATGGTCATTGAACCAGGTTTTGGTTATTTTGGCAGTGTGGGCAGGTGCAGATCCTGCTGGGAAATGAAGGAAGCATGAAGTGCTCTGAAAATGTCCTGGTAGACGGCTGCGTTGACTCTGGATTTAATAAAGCACAGTGGACCAAAGTCCTCTTTTCTGATGAGAGCAAATTTTGCATCTCATTTGGAAACCAAGGTCCCAGAGTCTGGAGGAAGAATGGAGAGGCACACAATCCAAGATGCTTGAAGTCCAGTGTGAAGTTTCCACAGTCTGTGTTGGTTTGGGGAGCCATGTCATCGGCTGGTGTTGGTCCACTGTGCTGTCCACTCAATGCAGCCCTCTACCAGGATTTGCACCATGTAATATTCAAATTTTTTGAAATCCTGTTTTCGTGGGTTTCATGTTTAAATAAATGTGTTTTTGCTAAATATATGACATATGTCATTACTTCTCCTTGTTTGTGAATAAAACTTCAACACAGAATCAGTTGCTCTTTTTTTTAATTATTATTAAAAATTAAACTACTCTCATGATTTACTTTTATCTTTGATATTAACAGTAAATGTGCAAATTACTACATAGTCTATTATTTTATCCACTAAATAAATGTCATTAAAATGCGAACATTTTAATTGTTATGGAAAGCCTGTAGAACTAAAACATGTCCTTGTGAAAGTACTGCAGGTTTGCTCATTTCACAACTTGACCAGTTTAATATCTCCATATCTCCACTGTTTTAAACTGAATCACGATTCACCGTGCAAAATAATTAAAAATTTTTATGTTTTGTCATTTTCAAAACTAAATGCATCGTTTTTGATGGGAAAGGCTTGGCAATGTTTTTTGATACTATGAGAAAAATAATAGCACTTCACTTTAGGATTTACATTATTATTATTACATTATATTAATATATAATATACATTATTCATTCACAAAGAAAATTGGTGTCCTTAAAGGTTGGATTTTTCCTATTTTTTTTAATTAAGGCATTAAGTTCAATTTCCAAAAAATGATTTTTTATTCCTCTTTTTAGTCAACTTTAGCATGGGTGTCTAAACTTATGCATAGCACTGTAATTGTTGTGGTAAGCTTGTAGAATTGAACTAAAACCTTATGAAAGTGCTGCAGGGTTGCTAATTTCACCATCTCACCACGATCCTAACCATATACAGGGGGCATGGCCACCAGTTTGAGAACCACTAGGTGTTTGGTGTTTTAAGCCCCCAACGGCGCCTTCCAGGTATGGGGGATGGGTAGGTTTAAGGTTGAGGGTAGGGTTAGCTGCCTCTAAGGAGCCATTGGGGGCTTAAAACACCATCGAGCGAACCACTATTAGGTTAAAATATATGTTAATGGACTTCACAATTATATTACACAATGGAGGTGTGAACTAGAAATTCAATATTTTTTTAAGATATTACATAAGAATGGGGTTGTCATGCCACTATCTTATATCGTTTGATTCTTTATGGATTAATAGGCAATATTCTAATGTTCCAAATATAATTGCGTTCTACTAATTCAGCAATAAACAATCAATATTTGACTAAAACTTGTCTATTAATACCTATTTGCGTGAACTTTAACTTAGAAATTGTTAGACTGGTGCCCCGCCTCTTATTCTCAACCCTCTTACTTTATGCCGTATGCGGTATTGTGTTGGGAAAACTGGAAGGAACATCGTGCTTTGCGAGTTACCCATCGCTTGTTGGTGAATGGTGTGTAGCACAGTTTGCTTTGCCGATTGCTAGACGTGATTGGCAAACGGTTTGCCAGAATATGGGTCACTGAACACACATTATAATATATAAAAATAAAATAAAAACGTTAAAGGGGGGGTACAATGGTGTTTCATGTATTCAGGGTTGTTTACATTATTAAAGAAATGGATTCTCATGCTAAACATGGCCAAAGTTTAAAAAAAAAATCTTTTGGACGAATAACGGAGAATTTCTGTGCCGAAAATCTTACTTCTGGTTTGGTACAAGTTTCGGCTGGTTTTTTTCGATCGTGGATCTAATGACGTAGACGAGAGTGGAACTCCTTATATGAGCATTTCTCTCGGAAAAGCGTGCCCGCGCACACGTCGACCAGAGGAGAGCGAGACCGCGCACATCAACGCGCTTCAACAGGAAATCATCGGCAGCGCTGCACAGGATTTGTTCAATGTCTCCAAAGTGTGATTTTGGATGTGAGGGAAAGCTTACCGCGTTCAGCTTCCCAAAGAACCCAGCGTTACATGAACAGTGGATGCAGTTTGTTTTTCCGGGGCAGCAACGGAGTGTAGCAAGTGCGGTTGTGTGTGGTCATTTCAGTGACAAATGTTTTATTAATAAGGCCCAGGTCGACGCTGGATTTGCACATCGTTTGCTATTAAAACGTGGAGCGGTCCCAGTGATAAAAGACCCCATTCATGTAAGTACAACTGGATCAGATTTCTGTATTTTGCTGGAAATCGGCACATAAGTGAATGTTGACTCTATAGCTCCGCCCACGGCACGCCTCCAGGAGCTCGGCTTTTTCCGGAGAGAATCGGAAAGCTGTATTTTCCTTTTATAAATATGATAAAACTAAAGATTTTTTAGAAATATGAAGGATGCACTACTACTCTATAGGTACTCAAGATTAACATGAGATTAGGTGAAACTGTGTATGTTATGTACCCTTTAAAAGTCAACCGAAGATTTCAACATTAAACTGATATTCTCCTGTGTAAGTGTAAGTTCAGCCATGTTACAGTTAACGTATACTTCTTCCTTTAACAGGAGAATATTATTATCGGAAGTTTACTTAATAGTTTGTCGATTATTGCATTAGTGTGCACTACTACTACTGGCTTTGTTCCTTTTTACACTGAAATGACAAATTAAACACAGGTATTACTTTTACCAACCATGACCCGTTTATATGCCATGTTCTGGTAGTTGATGTAATTTTTTACTCCAGTGGGACCACAGACTCTGACAAATTTGGCAAGCCACAGTAAATAACTCCAATCTTATCAATCAGTGTCAGAGTGACTCGCCTGGTTTTGTTGCCATGTGTTCGATGGGCATGATGGCCCTACTTTGCAAAATCTGATATTTCCTTCTAACCAATCCAATAACCCTTTCCACATGAATACACACATTAGCTATTTTTCTAGTTTCTTCCACCTCGTATGACAGCTGTCTCTTCCCCTTTGTGAATGCAGGTATCTGTAGTGAAGACGTAGGTAAAGTTGGTTTTATATTCGCACATTCGCGGACTTCCGCGTTCAATAACTCGTGAACTAAACGTTGTTGCTACAGAAAACACCTATCACATATAACTACAGATAAAACACCAGAAGCTACAACATAATTTTCCTCAAAACGATCTTTCCTTCGCATTAGACAAAATACATTGATCTCTATGCGCATGCTTCTATGAACCATCTGCAAAGTGAAAACCCGAAGGAAAGCTCGCTTTGAGGAAGATTTAAATATTAAAACAAAGTTATATAATATTTAAAAAAAAGTTATTTGTGAAATAACAATATTCAGCTCACGAGATATTGAACGCGGAACTCCGCCAATATGCAAATATAAAACCAACTTTACCCAAGTGTAGTGAAGCACAGTAGCATCCTAATATTATTTTTATAATCTAGTTGTGTTCAGTGGCGCAGTGAGACTGGGGAAAGAAGTGTAGTCGCAGGATAATCACATACAAATATAAGTGTCACTTTCAAACACAGCGTTTAAACACTGGATTCACCTTCACTTTAATGACACTGCTGAACTCTTGCAGGTGTTTTTCACAATCCGTTTTTCGTCTCGCATTAAGCAGAAATATGATGTTATTTTTACGCGTTTATGAGATTATCCTGCGACTAGGCCGACACTTTCTTTTCCCAGTCTTACTGCGTCACTGAACACACATAGATTAAAAAAATAATTAAATTGTTTAAAGTCAACCGAAAATTTCAACATTAAACTAATATTCTCCTGTTAAAGGAAAAAGTAAGTGCAAGTTTAACCATTTTCAGCCATTTTATGAGTGTTACAGTTGACGTGTCGTGAAGTAGGCCTATTACTAAAGCAACTTTCCACTTTATCATGTGTTTGAGTTTGAGTTCGTCATAAGGTCTGTTGAGACGCAAATACTCTATCGATATTACAGCTATGAAAAGTTTAACGAACTTACTGTCACATCATGAGAATAGATTGCTGCTTTTCTATCTTCCGAAATGTCGTCTTTACAGTCATCGACTGCTTTCGGTTTCACCGTGAGACGAGTAAACACCCAGCAGCTCCTCTCCTCCTTCTTCTTCTTGTTACTATTTAACGGCGGTTGGCATCCAGCTTAATGGTGCATTTCCGCCACCTTCTGCTCCGGAGTGTGAACCAGAAAATAGGTTTACAGACTAAATCCCCCTTCCCCACTCACACACACACACTTCCCAGTCATTCTGCAAAACAATAATAATAATAATACTTATTATAATCATGACAACAACAATATTTATACTTTTAACCCTCAATACTACATTTCTTCATATCCTATTAAACACCCCTATTTCTCTTAAGAAAGTCATAAGAATTCTAGTCTGAACCCTATCACTGCTCAATAGCCCTTTTAATGTCATGTTCTGAACTCCCATCTCCCTCAACTTATTCCTCATCATCACTCTCTGAGCTCCATATCTACTACATCTCAAAACAATATGCTCTACTGACTCCTCTTCCTGGCATCCATCACATAGTCCAGTATTATGTTTCCCTATCAATTTAAGCGTTTTATTTAATAAACAATGTCCCAATCTTAATCTAGATATCACCATTTCTTCTCTCCTATTTCCACTTCCAACCCTTGTATCTTTAACGTCCCTTTGAATTTGATATAAGTGTCTCCCTTTCCCCTCTCTATCCCAACTTTCTTGCCACTTTTGATTTCTCCTCTCCTCCTCCTTCTTCTTTTGTTTTTTATGGCGGTTGGCAAACCAACTTAACGGTGCATTACCGCCACCGACTGGGCTTCTTCTTCTTCTTCAGTGAATTTTATTGGCAGCTTGCAATCTTTGTGCATTACCGCCATCTACAGGATTGAGGTGTGATCACATTGGGAAATCATAAATAAATGTGCATATATATATATATATATATATATATATATATAAAAAAAAAAAAAAAAAAAAAAAAGGAGATCAGAGCCCAAGCTTCAGCTAGCGCTGCGTGTTCAGCTCCTCCAGCTTCAACCTCAGCTCAAACCTCCAGAAAAATAAATAAATAAATAAATAAATAAATAAACAAATAAATAAATAAACTAAAGTCTTCTTGCTAATTGTGTTTCTTTTAGAAATTCTATCACTGCTTTGGTTGTAGACTGTGTTCCAGGTAGACTCAACAAGTTGCTCAAAGTAACAGAGTTATTTGTTACCCTCTTAAATATTTCTCTCTCTTCAGAGTACTGCCTACATGTCAGAAGTACATGCTTCACGGTTTCTGTTTCCGTACAATATGGGCACAATCCTGTCTCATGTTTCCCTATTGTGTGTAAGCCACTATTCAGTCCTGTATGTCCTAACCTTAGCCTGGTGAACCAGGTTTCCTCCTGTCGTGAAAGTGAGCTGATCATTTTAACTGTTATATTCTGTTGAATACTATATAAGTGCCTACCTTTTTCCCCCTTATCCCATTTATCTTGCCAGAGTTTATGAATACCATCTTTAATTATTGTTTTCAATTCTGATTTGCTGAGTGGAACCTGTACTTCTACTTGTATGGAGCTAGAAGAGTCTCAATAAAGATAAATGCACAAACTGCATTCACATATGCACACACAGGATACACAAATGCACACACATGATTCATAAATACACACACAGGATACACAAATGCGCACAAAATTCACAAATGCACACACAGAATTTAAAAAGCACAGAAGATTCACAAATGCATACAAAATTCAGAAATGCACACAAAATTCATAAATACACACACAATTCAGAAATGAAAACAAAATTTACAAATGCACACAAGATTCACAAATGCTCAGGACAAGATTCAGAAATGTATTTCTGATGCACACACAAATATATCTTGATTTACAAACTGCTTGCGGTCTGTGAACTTCACTGCATTTGTGTGTGAATTTTGAGACTCCCCTGACTTGGCTCGACACACAAATGCCTTTTTTTAAACAGGGAATGACCTGTGACCAATCAGATACCTCCCTTGTTTTAGCCAATCACAAGAACGCACCCCACGTGGGGGATTGTTTACTTGTAAGCCAATCACATGAAGTGCGGGCGCGAGCGAGAGCGCGACAGCGAGGTGGGTGGAGTTCTGCCAGTTGGTTGAGACCATTTTTTACAGTCTATGGTTGAGGCGGTGGGCCGGACCTCGAAATTACGAATTTAATACTTACCTCTCAGCTGTGTACGTTTTTTTTTTTGCTGAGGCCATGTAATAAAATCCTATAAGTACTGCAGACATTGTTTCCAACTTTGTTGTTTGCACATTTGACGCAAAATGCCCTTACAAACTCTTACTTTTTTAAACCGGCAAGTAAGCAGGAGTACTAATCATAACGTTAGAAAACCTCCCGTTTCCTTGACAACCAATGTAAATAATGAACACAGATTCTACGGCGGAGGCAAAGTAATCTTTGTCAGTGACCAGGAAGCTGCGTTCTTGAAATTTTAATTTTGCTTTAATCATTAAAAATGTAATTTTAGTAATGTAGTTCAGTAATACTGAGCTAAAAAATTAGGTGTTTTATCCGTTTAGCCTCAAATGTAAAAAGCCCTGTAACTCCTTTCCCAGACAAGTTGGGCAAAGTCTGTTCAATGTAGCCTACACACAAATTATTTTTATTAATGCAATGGACTGTTGCCTATGGCTTGCTCAGTTGGGGATATTTAATTTAATTAATCAATCAACAATATTATTGATCAGCATTACCAAACGTGGACGTTTTCCACTAGAAACAAACATTGATGTATTGTTTTAATTTAATACTGTGAAGCTGCTTTGATACAATCTCTATTGTGAAAAGCGCTATATAAATAAACTTGACTTGACTGTAACGGCACATCCGTATGTCATATTTTCCTAATGTCTGGTACTGTTAAACATGTTTTCACGTGAATGAATAATGATATGCAAGTGATGCATACATGACATACCCCAAAAAAAAAAAAAAGGTTGCTGCTCAGAAGTCATTCTGAATAGACACATAACCAACATATATTTAGAAATCCAACCCTTGAGAGTTTACATTTCAAGTCTCAAAATTAATATTGAGATATATAAGCTCAAACACAAACAAAAACAACAAATATTAAGAATATATTTATTAAATGTATAAAAAATGTATGTGAATTTAGGATTGCAACTTATAACCACAACTAAAACATGGGGATTTTTTAAAGACAATCATCCCGCACATCCTATTCTATAATAAAATCAGCTAATCGAATATTTGAAAATTGTGCCTTATCCCTAATTAATATAGTATTATTGTGTAAGTGGATGACATGACAAGTAGCAAAGGCAGTGTAAGTGGGGTCAAATGTTCATAGCAAATTTAAAAATAAAACAATGTAGCAGCATCATAGTGTAAACTACCAGTGTATTTGTGCAAGAGTCAATCAGCTGCCCTTAGGTTATTGGAGGGTGGGGGTGGAAGGAAGAGGCTCTCTATGATTCCCCTATAGAAAGTTAAGAGGATGGATTTTTGGGAGATGAGCCTTCCTCAACTGTGGGAGGAAGTGCAGAGGTTTTTGGAATTTCTTGGCCAGGTTCTGTTGGTGGTGTCGATAGATCAAGATGGGTCATCTGTGATGTGGATACTAAGCAACTCTGTGATCTTGACCTGCTCCATCATGGTGCTGTTGATGTGATGATTGTCAACGATCACCTCTGTAGTCATTTGGGTGTGGAGAGATATGATGTTGTCCTGTCCGTGTTAGATAAACAACTGAATTATATTCAGATAAATAAACACAGAAAGCGCACATTACTAGATAATATTCAATCACATTTTTCATCTTGACATTTGTATTAAGACTACTGCAGTTCTGACCACAAATCATTTTGTTAAATAGCTCAAAAACAGCCATCTTTAACTAAAATATTTTTCCTCCATATTCCATCTTATACCTGTTCTGTTGTGTAGGTGAAGCCCAACCACTGACAGATGTAAGCTACCATGCACAGAATTGTGTCATTGTATAAACTGTGACAATCAACCATAATTGGCTTAAATAACTCCATGACTACCACTATAAAGTTGATTTCTAGCTTACTTGTAGCCTAGGTAGCTTGCTGGAACCAACCTCGACATACCCTCCCGTTTACCCCGTGATTCTCCCTTAGTCAGACTTATTTCCTGCTGTCTTCCCATTTAAATTTTTTCCCGTAATAATCCCGTATTTGAATACTCTTTGCTTAGTTTATTGTGTATGTACCGAATGATTATTTTGGATTAGCCTAAGCAGCATACCGTTAGACCTAGCTTTACTGCTCCACTTACCAACATTCTTTCGTGGCTAACGTTACTGTTCTCATCAACGACAACGCATATATTCACGGCGAACTATAGCTTGCAGTCTTAAATACAACTTATATGAAAAGCATTAAGATATAGGGGTGTATAATCATTGTAAAACAAATCTTACCTTGACGTTGTCTTGCCGAGACACACCGGTCTTTTCACGTTGGGTTGTAGACTGTACTAGACTCAAAACTGACGCGACGCCGGTTCAACGAATAACGTGATTGGCCAAATCTATTCAACAAGGTAACAACACAAGCGTTGATTGGATCTCACTCCGGCCAACGTTTGTGATCAGCTAGCGAAATGAAATCTATTTTTATACTTTAATGTGCAACAATTGGCGTTGGAAACAATCATTAATCTTTTTGTGAATTATTCATACAGACAAAAATGAGCCACACAGCTGCTGAGTAACTGTTAAATCAAATACTAAACGAGATAGACGGACTTGGCCCACCGCCTAAGAAGCCGTTCTCAACCAACTGGCAGAACTCCACCCACCTCGCTCTAGCGCTCGCGCCCACACTTCATGTGATTGGCTTACAAGTAAACAATCCCCCACGTGGGGTGCGTTCTTGTGATTGGCTAAAACAAGGGAGGTATCTGATTGGTCACAGGTCATTCCCTGTTTAAAAAAAGGCATTTGTGTGTCGAGCCAAGTCAGGGGAGTCTCAAAATTCACACACAAATGCAGTGAAGTTCACAGACCGCAAGCAGTTTGTAAATCAAGATATATTTGTGTGTGCATCAGAAATACATTTCTGAATCTTGTCCTGAGCATTTGTGAATTCTTGTGTGCATTTGTAAATTTTGTTTTCATTTCTGAATTGTGTGTGTATTTATGAATTTTGTGTGCATTTCTGAATTTTGTATGCATTTGTGAATCTTCTGTGCTTTTTTAATTCTGTGTGCATTTGTGAATTTTGTGCGCATTTGTGTATCCTGTGTGTGTATTTATGAATCATGTGTGTGCATTTGTGTATCCTGTGTGTGCATATGTGAATGCAGTTTGTGCATTTATCTTTATTGAGACTCTTCTAGCTCCATATACTTGTTCTGCTTTAAGTGCTTCTTTTGCCAACTCGTCTGCCCTCTCATTGCCCTCAATACCTGTGTGCGCTGGAACCCAAGTGAACTGTAATATTAGCTTCTGTTGAGTTATCCTGAAAATCATCTGATGAACTTCATCTAAAAGATCCTGTCTGCTTGCAGATTTCCCAGTCTGGATGCTAGTTAGGGAGGACATAGAGTCTGAACAAATAACGGATTTATATGGCTTCACTTCTTCTACCCACTGTAGTGCCATTATGATGGCTATCATCTCTGCAGAGAAGATTGAGAGGTGGTTTGAGGTTCTTTTTTGTATTATAACTTTATATTTAGGAATGTATACAGCCACCCCCGTTTTACCTGCTGGTTCTTTGGATGCATCTGTAAATATTTTTACTGTATCATCATACATTACTTCTAGGTACTGCTGTACACTTTGATACAATCCTGTCTTGATTATATTTTTAGCTTCTAGATTAACTACAGGATAGCAGAAAAACCAAGGTGGAATTGTGCTCAAGTTGACATTTTTGCTGCAAGGTATAGTACTGATTCCCATGTCATCTGCCTCTTTATTGCTGTTCCATCCAAAACTACTGTTCACAATGCGACCATATTCCCAGCATTCTTCTAACACCAGTTTTGTAGGATGTGTAATTCCATGCCCTTGTAAGTTTACCCAATATGCTAGAGAAAGTTTTAACCTCCTAAGATTTAAAGGCATCTCCCCTACTTCTACTTGCAGCGCTGGGATAGGTGATGTTCGGAAGGCTCCACTACACAGCCGGAGAGCTTTGGCCTGCACCCTGTCCAGTTCAGCTAATGTAGTTTTTGCTGCTGTTTTATATACTGTACATCCATAATCAAACACTGATCGGATTAATGCAATATAAATTCTTTTCAAAGAAGAGCCTGACGCCCCCCAGTTATACCCTGAAAGACACTTCAAAAGATTGATTGCTTTCTTACATTTGTCTACCATTTTCTGAACATGATTTTTAAAAGTAAGTTTACTATCAAACCACACACCAAGATATCTTAAGACACTAACCTGTTTGAGAGATTGTCCATATATCTTAAGATCTATTGTGGGTTTTACCCTTTTCTTAGAAAAACAGATGAATTGCGTTTTTTCCACTGAAAGGTGGAACCCCCAGTCAAATGACCATTTTCCAACCTGACTAATTGCTGTTTGCATCCTTTGCTGTAAATTGTCAATATTACGGCCCCTAACCCACAATGCTCCATCATCTGCATATAATGCCCTATTTATCCTTTGGTTCACTCCATCAAACACATCATTAATCATTATATTAAACAGAATTGGACTGCATACACTACCTTGTGGAGTGCCATTTTCTATTGGGTATGTGCTTGATGACTCTGACCCATCCTGACTTCTATGGTTCTACCCTTTAAAAAATCTCTGACCCAGTTGAACATTTTACCTCCTATTCCCATTTTATTCAACTTAATTAAAAGTCCTTCTTTCCACAGCATGTCATAAGCCTTCTCTATATCAAAAAAGGTTGCCAAAACAGATTCTTTGTTAACTTGTGCTTTACGTATCTCATTCTCCAGGCAGACTACAGGATCTATAGTTGTTCTTCCATTACGGAATCCACTCTGATATGGTGTGATCAGCCCTCTGCTTTCTAATTTGTACACTAACCTTTTAGTAATCATCCTCTCCATGAGTTTACATAGGTTAGACGTTAATGCTATTGGTCTGTAGCTTTTGACATTCATTTTATCCTTTCCTGGTTTCCCTATAGGGACTATTACTGAGTGTTTCCACCCAGTAGGCAGTTTTCCTCGTTCCCAAATTTTGTTATATAAAACCAGTATCACATTTATTTATTTATTATACATTTACATTACATGTACATATACATTTATTTCTTCAATAATTTTATAGCATATCCCATCTCTCCCTGGTGAGGTATTTTTAACACCTATCAGTGCTCTTTTTAGTTCAAACAGTGTGAAATCTGCATCTAGTGAACTCTCCCCCACCATTTTCATCCCCAGCATATCTTTATTTTCTTCAATGGTCCTCTTTCTTATAGCTAGCTCTTCACTGGAGAGGTTCTGTGAGCTATGTATCCTTACAAAGGATTTTACAAGCATCTCAGCTTTTTCTCTACTGGTTACTGCCTCAGTGCCATTATCTCTTAATACTGGTAGTGAAAAGTCCCTTCTTATGCCACCCATCTTTCTGATCATTCCCCATATGTCATTAATTTTTATTCCTGTCCCAATATTACTACAAAAATCTCTCCAATATTTCCTTTTAGCTTCTCTTATAATTCTTTTGGCTTTAGCCTGTGCTCTTTTATACTCCAATAAATTATCAAATGAATGATTAGATTTAACAATTTTAAAGGCTTTATTCCTGTTTTTAACAGCCTCTCTACACTCATCAGACCACCATGGTAACATTTTCTTCTTCTTTGCTCCAGATGTTTTGCCTATTGTTTCCTCTGCTGACTCATGAATTATGGTAATAATCATATTATTCAACTCCTCAATGTCGTCACTCAAATTTGGCATGACTTCAATTAATTTGCTGCTTGTTTTAAAATTATACAGCCCCCAATTGACCCTTTTCATTCTCCATCTTGAAATCCAATTTTCTTCAAAACTAATGTTTTGACTCCTTATTTTAACCCAGATAGGATAATGATCACTGCCCATTGCATTTTTACTGCTCACATCCCATGTGCAGGAACCTGCTAGTTGTTGCGACACAAAAGTAAGATCAATTGCAGATTCTACACCATGAGCTACATCATACCTAGTGCCTCTTCCATCATTTAGACACACTAACTGATTATCATCCATAAACTACTCAATGATATACCCATCTCTATCTGTTGTAGCACATCCCCACAGGGTATTATATGCATTAAAATCTCCACATACTATAACTTTAGAGTTTTCCACATCACATACCTTCTCCAACATATCCCTAGTTATTTTTTGACAAGGATTATAAAAGTTTATTATTCTAATTTTTGTTTTGTTGACCCATGCCTCAATTATAATTATCTCAAGCTCTTCACTACTGTTGATAGCTCTATAGTTAACACCATGTTGGATAAAGGCGACAACTCCACCACCCATAGCAAGGGTTCTATCCTTACGGACTGCTGTATAGCCATACAATGTAAATTCAAGTGAGGGTTTTAGCCAGGATTCCTGAATGCAAATAATGTTAGGTTTAACTGATTGCTCCTGAATATGCTGTTTTAGTTCTTGTCCGTTTGCAATTAGACTCCTCGCATTCCACTGTAGAATGGTTAACATCATTAATCTCCACCACCACATGTTGATTGTGTATCTGATATCCCCATTATAAGTGTTGCATTAATGATCTCTACTGACATCTCTTCCATTTCCAAGTACTTTTCTGCCGCTTTTGCAATTATCTTAGTTCTCTCGGTTCGGCTCCATGCTTGGGCAGAACAGTTAATGATTTCTACCATAAACGCTACAAACTTTCTCTTTTCCACTATAAGTGTATCCTTGGTAACATTGCAGCATTTATGTATGCTTTGAACTGGGGGTTGAGTCACAGGTGCTGATCTACTTTTGTTGTCATTAGATTTTACCTTTCTAATTGACTCAACGTATGTAAGCTTTTCTTTTACCTTCACGTTCTGAATCTGAACCGCTTTTTAATGTGCATAACATCCTTTATAGGCAGCACTATGCTCTCCTCCACAATTACAACACTTGATTTTAACTCCCCTCTCACATTTCCCGTATTCATGTTCCCCTCCGCATTTGGCACAACGGAGTTTACTCTTACAGGCTGCTGCAATGTGCCCAAAACACTGGCATTTAAAGCATCTCATTGGGGGAGGGATATATGGCCTTACTATATAGCTGACGTACCCAATTCTGATTCTTTCAGGGATTTTGTCTTCCTCTAGAGTCAACAATACAGATAAGCTAGGCCACTTGAACACCATCTCTTGTGAAAGGTAAACGTTTAACTCTCGTTACTCGCACTCCTCTGACATTAACCCTGATTTCTTCTTCAGTTATCTCAGTTGACATTCCAGATATTACACCCATAACCTTCCCTCTATCTTCCCATACTTGTGGCTTAACCTCTTTCCCAAGCAATGATTTACATTTCATTAATCCATGCTGCTGTACTATATCTCTACATATAATCAGTAGATTCCCATCTCGTAAAGTTTTAACAAACCGCACGTCACCTACCAGCTTGTGAATAGCATCACTAACCTTCAAGGGATTTGATGTACAAGGAGATTGAAATCGCAGAATAACTTTAATTTCTGAACTTTGTTGTTCCTCTCCCTTATCTCCATCAGATTCTCTCTGCTTTCTTTTCATTTTTTTTCAATTTACTATCCTCCATTCTTCGTTGTTTGAATTTCCCTCGTTACCCGTGTCTCCCTCAATCTCATTTCCTTCATCCACGTCACTTCCTGCACCTCCCGGATCACACCTCATTCCTCTCAACTCAGCCATTCACCCACTTCCGACCTGAAGGGCGCGCGCGTCCGTTCCTTCTTCCTCTTCTTCTTCTTCTTCTTCTTCTTCTTTGATTTTATAGCGGGTAGCACCAACATTAAGGTGCATTATCGCCACCTACTGTATTGGAGTGTGGACCAGAATTTACCCATTTCATAAAAAAAAAATAAAATAAAATAAAACTCTAAATTCTCTTAATCAGCTCTGTTCTCTTAAGATAAAGAAATAAACTCTCTAGCCCATAAGTAATTATATTTTTAAGCTTTAATTCATCCATTCCCATCTTTATAAGTTTTTCATTATTTTTCGTTCATTAGTATACTTTTGACAAACACAAATAACATGTTCTACTGATTCCTCTACTCCACAATGCTCACACAATCCTGTTGGATGTTTATTTGTTATTTTTTAAGGTTTTGTTCAGCATAGTATGTCCAACCCTTAATCTTGTTAAAATATTTTCCTCTTTGGTGCTTCTTTTAGTTATCCTCACTACTCCTACTCCTCGTTGTATTTCATAAAGATGACGTCCTGTATTTACTGGATCCCATTTATGTTGCCACTCTTTCGTGGTATATGCTTTAATTACTGCTTTTGCTTCATATTTACTGAGTGAAATATTCATGACCTCCTCATTTTCCAAAGCCTGATTTGCTAAACTATCAACCTTTTCATTATCTTTTATCCCTCTATCCACTGTAGTGCTGTTGCTATTTCCATCATCTCTTCTGTGTACTGATAAATGATCTGATGTTCTCCTATTAACAGAAATGTTTAAGTATGGAATACTGAAAGCAAAACCTGTTCTTCCCGTATTGGTATCTTTAGATCCATCCGTATATACTGGGACAAATGCTTGATATACAGTTTGTAGTCTATCTTCAACAACAGCTGCAATGTTTCCAGATTCTTTCATTAACTCTAGCATATCTAAATCTGTGAGTACTGCAGGAAACAACCAAGCTGGAGTTATTGATAATGCTACTGTTGGAATATATCTTTTCTGACTTAAAATCATTTCTCAAGCTTCTTTGTCACTATTCCATGCAAAACACTTCAGTTTAGACCTTTCCTTTTCCCAGCACGGAAAGAGTGCCTTTACTGTTGGATGAGGGTCTTCTGAATGATCTTGAAGATTTACCCATATCTCCTCATCAGAGTGGTTTCAGGAGAGGAAGAGGAGCTATGGACCCCATTATATGTGTGGAAACAGATGTTAAGAAAGCTCAGGTTAATAAGGAGTCAGTGATGGCAGTCTTCTCTGATGTCGAAGAGGCACATGACATGGTTTGGAAAGAGGGGTTAATGATCAAACTTGATATGATATGAATAACAGGTAGAATTTATAATTGGATTAAAGATTTTTTATTTGATAGATTTATTCAAGTCAGAATTGTGAAAGTTTTATCTGGAAGATATATGGTAGAAAATGGCACACCCCAGGGCCGTGCCATAAGGCCAATACTCTTCAATTATGATAAATGATGTATTTTCTCAAGTTCATGGAGACATGGGGCGTTCATTGTTTGCTGATGACGGGGCATTGTGGAAACGGGGAAGGAATATAAATCATATCACAGGAAAAATACAAGAGGCGATTGAAGTAGTAGAAAAATGGTCATGTTCATGGGGATTCAGGTTTGAACAAAAACAATAATGTTCACTCAGAAAAGAGGCATTGATACAGAAATAAAGATGTACAGTATGGACAAACTATTGAACAAGTTAAAGGTTTGAAGTTACTGGGTGTGTGGTTTGATGAAAAATTAACATGGAATGAATATATTGAAAAGACTGACACTAAGTGTATAAAGATTTTAAATGTGATGAGATGTCTAAGAGGATCAGAATGGGGAGCGAGTAGAGTTGCAATGAAAAGTGTTTATATAGCACTGATAAGATCAGTGTTAGACTATAATTCCTCTACTTTCCAAATAAAATGCTATTCTCTCTGTAATCATTCTCTCCATTATCTTTCCTATATGTGAGGTCAATGCTATTGGCTGATAATTCTCTGGATTTGACGGGTCCTTTCCCAGGTTTCCTAATTGGAATAATCACTGACTCTTTCCATCCAATAGGTAACTTTCCTTTTACCCAAACTTCATTATAAAAGCCTAACAGTTTTATAGATGTTTTAACATTATGTAGCAGATTTCCTCCTTTCCAGGAGATGTTATTCCAGCTCTTGCTATTGCCCTCCATTTCTCCCATAGTGAACAGCGCATCCCTTGTGCTATTAGTTTCCTTCCGCCTCTCAATCCTTCCAGAATAAACTGATTTTGTTAATTCCCTTCCTCTCTTTCCCTCCTCAGTTAGATTATTTGAGCTATGGATTTCAACGAGTGCCTTTGCTGTCATTTCTGCCTTTTCTACATCCGATACTGCTGCCTTTTCCCCTCCTTCATAACAGGGTATTCCCATTCTCTTCTGATTCCTCTCATGCTTTTAATCATGTGCCATACCTCTCCCACAGGTGTTGATCTGCTTATTTTATTACAAAACTTCTGCCAACTTTGTCTTTTTGCATTCCGTATAATTTTCCTTACCTTCCGCACTTCCCCTGCCTTTAAGATTAAACAAATATTTATGAAAAATGAAAAATTATAAAGCCAATGTGTCGAGCAGGATGAGGCAGAGAGCTGCAGCTGCCTTTACTTTTGTATTGGTTTATTTTATTATTAAAAGTCTTTAAATGTTAACCAGTTCCCACCTCCTTCCCACAACAACAAACTGCGTTACAGCCATTAATATACAAATTGCTACATTAGTGCATGTATATAGAAACGAATGTGACAGATATAGAAAAAACAAATGAAGTTAAACAGATGAATGTTTGCTCTGTTGAAGCTGCACAAACAAGTTGCTAGTTTGAATCCTTAGATCCTTCTAATAACTTCCTGCAACTTAAAAGCGTGATAAACTAGAAATTATAGACAAAAACATGTTTTCTAATCAGACATAAACAAAATGCTTTTTTCTCAGTTGGAGAACCACTGAACAAATGACACACAAAAGAAACATTGATAAGATGCTATCATAATGCTTTTTATTGATTCAAGAGAAGAGAATCAAACTTTTAGATTTGTTAATAATGAGGTTTCTGTTAATGATTGAGCTCCTCTGTTGCTGCAGTGACTCATAACAGACTATAAAGTACATCTACGGATGGAGCCGTCAACACAGACGACCCACAGTAATCCCAGGTCAAAGCTCACATGCTTGTGGTTATTGGGACAGGCAACCATCGGGATCCAGTCTGTGCCAGCGGGGTTGGATTGAGTGACACCAGTTCTGCAAAATCACCACTTCTTTAATGTAACATTTGATTTATTTCAGAAAATTAATCACTTTTGTTCATACAATGTTAAATATGATGAAGGTTCTAATCACCTTTGGTATAAGTTCCCTTGAGAGTTGACACCAAAGACAGTGCCATCAGTTGCTACTTCAATCATGGACAGAAGTCCAGGAATATTCACAAAGCTGGACCCGGAACAGGAATTACTCGTCACATCCTGCACCAGACCCAAAGAGACAAACCAGTCAACCATCATAAAGTCACATGAAATAACTGCCTTTGCTGCTTCCACACCAGTTTCTTTATTTCTTTAGTCATGTCAGAAAATCAAACCTGTGTGAGGTCTAGTTTGTTAAAAACCTGGTTTATTTAAACTTGAACTCATGCCCTTTATTTAACATTATGACATTACCTTCAAGATGTAGATTTGGTCAGCGCTGTTCACTCCCCAACAGCTGTACGGGCCACAGCTGAAATGCTTCAGCTTTCCATTAATTGTAACCCAAGAAATATTGCTGGATGGCCAATTGTTATTAGCATCCATATTTAAGCAGAATATGTCATCATTCACATTGACACCTGAAATGATCTGATCACCTCCAGCATCCACCTGTTTGAGAAGGCCTAACAGTACAATCAACAGGTTGGATGAAAGATTAATTTGAGAATAACGATAAGATAATGTCTTAAAACAAATTAATGACCGATTAAGCATGTATTGGTTTCTGTAATTTCCCTTTTCACCTGGAATCTGCACAAAGGTACCACCCTGCGACTTGAAGACCTTGTCATCTGCATCCACCCCGAGCAGACCAGCAGGACCAACACTGAGGTGCTTTAGAGACTTGCCAAGCTTTATGAAGACATTATAATTTAGGATAAACGCTTCATTTTGATCATTCACTCCAACCACTAAACCAGATCCAGTGTCTATCTGCTTCAGTGTGCCATTCATCACACTACAGATTAAAGCTGTGAAAACATGGAGCAAAAGAGTACAAATAGACACTTTCACAAATGAATTACATACGGTTATATAAAACATATTTTAAATACGTTATATTTTTTTTGATGGATTTATAATATATTGATGTTATCAAATCACATTATAGCTTACCCAGAGTGGGAAGGAACTGGCAGCTGAAGAGTAGCAGGACACTCTGAAAAACCTTCATTGCTCTGTTCATAACCATAAATCATTTATATAAGGGAGTTCAATATGAGTAAGGATAAAGCATAATGAATATTAAATTAACATTAAATAAATGACGACAACCTTCTCTTGATAGACCAGAATCAGCAGTCAGTGTGGATTTTTCTCTTCTGTGATACAAGTACTAGAAATGTGCATCTAATGTTGACAAATGCTATTGAGGGGTCATTTAAATAGCTGAAATATGTTGCCTGATTAGACTGAGGGCTGTTGCCTGATTATGCCATTTGTTTCTATAGTTACATATTGCTGTCACCTGCATTTAGTTTAGTTCCTTTGTTTGCCCAGTGTATTTATACCCCCAGCTTAACTCAATCTCTTGTAGGTTCTTGTTTGGACATGTAAACCTGGCTCAATTGGTCCAATGGAGGTATCTAGGTGAAGGTTTTTGCGTGTTACTGTCTTTCCTCGTGGCAAAGTATTTTGATTGTGAAATACATTTTCTCATATGCATTAACTCGTTATTTCATCTGACTCCATAAATGAAAATGTTTTAATGATATGTGTTCATCATTAAATGTGAGCGAACCCATATGAAAAAAACCTGCATGCTTCATATACAGCAACCATACACACTCAAAAAAATGATTCTTGCCACTAATTGAATTTAAGCAAACAATTTAAATAAAATATATTTTTAAATGTATAAAATAACCATTATTGTTGCGAATTATTCTTACACAACATGAATGTAATGGATCCAAGTCACATTTGTTGCCATAAGGGGCAAATGCAGATGTAGCGCATGCGCAGTAGAGTAAAGAAAAAGAAAAAAACTCTGAAGGCGGCAACAGTCGTTGGACGTGGTCAAGACTCAGCGTCGATTCGCGTTAACAGATGTGGAATATTCTACAAGGTAAGATCTTTTCTATTTTTTAAATGATTTAGACTTCATCTATTATTTTTTTTAATAAATGTAATCGATCTGATTTAATTAATATCTTAGTTTCGCCGTGACTGCACTTCAGACGAATGAACTTTTTCAGCCTTTCCAGTTAACTTAGCCTATATAATGTTAAAGAGTAATGTTAACTGATCTTTTTTAAGATTTATTGTCGACTGACTATGTGCATCATTTTTGCATTTAGGCAGATTACTCGTACGATTTTTGACTTGCATTACTTTGTATTATGCCAAAACATTGCACTAACACAGTCAATCGAACGTAACGTTAGGCCTAACATTAACGTTATATGAAGGTTAACGTTATATACAATTGTATAAGATTTCTCGTTAAAACAAATATCTTAAAAATATTTGTAACTTTGATCATTTTAAGATATAGGCCTACGGTCGACTGACGTGTAACTATGCGTGTAACGCCCGTTTCACTCATACTCCGTGTGCAGTGCGTATGCGGTGCAGGAGCAGCACGCGCAATAGTGCTTTCACATATGCTGCGTTTGCAGTGCGTGACTGATCCGCGGCTGTACAAAATACATACTGTACAAAAGGCCCGGATGCCCTTAAATGGCTTGGATGATTCTGACCAATCACAGCGCAACTTATTGTAGCGTCACCTGGGCTGAAGCAGAAACCGCGTTAGAGAGAAGATGCAACGCATGTGAGAGTGTTAAGTTCGGGCAGCTTCATTGTAGTTCATCTATAGTAGTTCGATTACGATTCAGTGAAGTTATATGGAGTTGCTGTGTGCGTGCATGTCAAGTAAGTTTATATTTCCAAATATTTCCTGTTGATACCAAGAAACTAGTAGTTTATATTCAATAGACTAAACAGTAGTTGATTAGTATCATTCTGACAGAATTATTCTTTCTATTTAGTATGTTTAGAGTTTCTATGTGTTATTTGAGGTAGACGTTATGTATTGGACATTATTTTATTGTTGGATGCTTTAATTTGGAAATGATTATCACATGGTGATCAGCTGTTTATCACATGCATATGTCATGCCCAGTTGCGGTATTTACGCGCTTCTAGCGCCGCCTTGTGGCGATGTTCAGAATAAGTATTTAACATTGTCCAATAGTACTTTATTAATGTGAATGTTGTATACAGCATGCATACTGTTAATTGTTTAAATGATTATGTTGTAGAATATATATAATATATATATATATATGTGTATATTAATGTTTATTTTTCTTGTATAATTTGTTATAGAACCACACATGTAAACTCAACCAGCTCTTCAGTAAACAAGTTAAACTTGGACCCTGTTTGGTGCGTCTCTTCAATTAATTCGACTTATGCAGTTCTGACCGACTGCCTGCTGTGTTTCACATCCATCTAAATTAATCTACCTTCGAACCTCTTCATTTTAAATGGTCCTTCGAGCCGGATATTGAATTACAGCAGAGAGATGACATCCCATTCTGAACCAGATCCTCCTGTTGTCCGACCTAGACGACAAATGAGACTACCTGCACATCTAGCAGATTACCAAGTTTCTGATTCAGCACATATGAAGAGAGCACTACCTTTGTTTCCGCCCACGTCTGATAGCGTCTCACGATCATCTTCTCCAGAGAGTCAGTCACCGTACGCAGATGATCTACTACTACGAGATGAATGGCCAGATCCAACTGGACATGCGTCGCAAGAGTATGATCAGCTCCGCCTCCAAGACCAGCAGCTGTTTGATATTAAATCTATGTGGAATGAGATGAAAAGAGACAGCAATGAGCTACGCAATCACATTTTACCTGAGATTCTGTCCACAATGCGAAGGCTCCAGGCAGAGAATGCTACGCTAAAGCAGGAGATTCAGCAGATAGCCACAGGAAGAGAGACTCCTCGTCGACCAGTAACGCCAGTTCCAGCCCCTCGCACTCATGTGCCACCGTCCGTCCATAGACAGAGAGATTCTGCAGTGTATACTGGTGAGCTTCCTCTAGACCGATCGGTCCAGTGTGAGCAGCTGACAAACGAGATGGAAGACTTAACGTTTTCATCCAGGCCAGAGCACCCATATGCTGAAGAGAGTCGTCGTGCCCCCCCACAGATGTCCTACACCAACACAGCCCGGCCGGTAACAGCTGTAAAATATGAGGATGAGACGCTTAGTCCCAGACACAGTCGTCACCAGAGTGATAGAGACTTCTGTCTGCCTCCATGCCCAGAATTGGTGCCAAGAGCGGAGATGCAGCATGCCCAGGAGCAGATATATCGAGGCCCTAAGCCTACCATCCCCAGCCTGACAGCAGCTGATCCTAGACCGTTCTCAAGATTACGGATGGCACTAGAGAACCTTCTGCCAGTGAATGCGAGTGAACGCTTTAAGTATCAGATCCTGACTGATCATTTAGAGCTAGAAGAGGCCCTACTAGTAGCAGATTCCTACTGTAATTCTGTGAGACCATATACAGACACTATGGAAGCTCTTGTGAAGATGTATGGTCAACCCCACAAGCTTGTGCTGCGGAATATCGCAGAAGTACTAGAAGGTCCCAATCTCAAGCCAGGTGACGTTAAAGCATTCAAGTTCTTCGCCCTCCGTGTACGCTCATTAGTGAGTATGTTGGAACAATTGGGGTCTGAGGGAGCATCTGAATTAGAATGCGGTTCACACGTGTCTAGACTCCAAGGCAAGCTCCCTCACGAGCTCCAGATCAGCTTTAAGAGGTATGTCCATCCTTCTAGGATCACAGTCCCCACTCTTATCGACTTTGCGGACTGGTTAGAGTATGAGCTCCAGGTCCAAGATGACACTGCCAAGACCGTTACATATGTTCCACCCTTAACTGCTAAGAAGCGAGAAGGTCGTCACGACTCCAAGGCTCCTGGGAGATCTACGAGTTTCCTACTGGGTACAGAGAAACCTGCTGCAGACAGTGAATGCAGAGTGTTCGCTCCAGAGTCCCGGCCCAGCTCTGCCAGGTACCAAGAGAAGTTATGTGCCTACTGCCCTTATTGTGATAATGCCAATCATTTTCTGAATGGATGCCACAACTTCAAAGAGTTGACTAGGGACCAGAAAGAGGCCAGGATTCGTAAGAATAATAGATGTTGGAGATGCGGCCGCAATCATCACGCTTCCAGATGCACACTGAAAGCCTTGTGCAAGACCTGCAACAGGAAACATCTCCTTATATTGCATGATCTGAACGAGAGAGCTGTGACCGCCAGTACAGCGCCCAAACCCCCAGAGAACTCCTGTCTTGTGAGTACTACAAAAGACATCTTGTACGTTGACCGTTCTGTCAGTAGCCGTAGAGTCATGCTGAAAGTGAGTAAGGTAATCATCACGAATGGAGATGCATCGTTAGAGACATATGCAGTGCTCGACGACGGGTCAGAGAGGACTATCCTCCAAGCAGCCGCACAGCAATTGAACCTCAGAGGACAACCAGAAGACCTGATACTGAGAACAGTGAGACAGGATCAGCAGGTGCTTCATGGGGCGGCTGTCTCCTTCACAGTATCATCTGTGTCTCATCCCCACAAGAAATTCCTCATCCAACACGCCTTTACAGCTGAGAGACTAGGTCTTGCTGAACACACATACTCGGTGGCTTCCTTAAAGAAGAGATACAGACATCTAACTGGCCTCCCGTTGCAGCAGATGGATAAAGTGCAGCCAATGTTGCTGATCGGATCAGATTGCCCCCACCTCATCACGCCCATTGAACCAGTCCGGTTAGGCCCACCAGGTGGACCCGCAGCAGTCAAGACCCGCCTGGGATGGACTCTTCAAGGTCCTACGCATGAGATTCGTCACGAGATTAACACGCACCAGTGTTTCTTCACCTCTGTCCTCCCCAACGCAGACCTGTTTGCTCACGTTGAGAGATTATGGCAGATGGATGTGATTCCCTACCGCAGTGAAAAGGTAGTGACGAGATCCAAGCTAGACCAAGAAGCCATCAGACTCTTGCAGGAGAAGACGGTCCGAGTGGAGGTAGAAGGGACGATGCGGTATGCTACACCACTGCTTCGGAGGCAGAGCATGCCACAGCTGACCATGACCAAAGAAGCAGTTCTCCCTCAGCTCAGGAGTGTTGAAAGGAGACTGCTTAAGAACCCAGACCAGGCTTCGGCCTACCAGGCTGAGATAACTAGGCTGAAGGAGGCAGGTTACATAGCCAAGCTGGAACCGAGAGAAGTCACGAGCTCCACAGAGTCATGGTACATTCCCCACCATATGGTGCAGCATAATAACAAGAACCGGGTCGTCTATAACTGCTCCTTCCAATATGAAGGTCACAGCCTAAATGAGTTTCTTCTTCCAGGACCTACGCTAAGCTCATCACTGCTAGCAGTTCTGCTCCGCTTCCGAGAGCATCAGGTAGCCATAAGCAGTGATATTCGAGGTATGTTTCACCAGGTGAGGCTGCTCCCTGATGACATGCCCTTACTCAGATTCCTGTGGCGTGACCTGAAGCCGGAGCAACCCCCTGATGTGTACCAGTGGCAAGTTCTCCCCTTTGGTACCACATGCAGTCCCTGCTGTGCCACTTACGCCCTTCAGAGGCACGTCATAGACCACAGCCAGTCTGGAGACCCAGTCAGAGAGGTAATTGAAAAATCATTCTATGTTGATAATTGTTTACATAGTCTTCACTCCCCTCGAGAGGCCCGAGACCTAGTTGATCAACTATGTTCTCTCTTAACTGCCGGAGGCTTTGAGCTTCGACAATGGGCCAGCAATTGCCCATCAGTGGTTACTCACCTCCCTTCTGAGTCGAGATCCGATACCTGTGACCTCTGGCTTAGTCAAGGCCAACAAGATGTCCATGAGTCTACGCTCGGATTACATTGGCATTGTCAGTCCGACACCCTACGTTACAAGCACAGAGCTAGCCGCTGCTCCACTGTGACAATGCGCAACATCTACCATGTACTGGCCAGCCAATATGACCCCCTCGGTTATATTATCCCTTACACCACCCGGGCGAAGATATTAGTACAGCGATTATGGGATAAAAGGCGCGACTGGGATGATCCGCAATTACCTGAGGAACTCCTTACTTCATGGTCTGAGTGGGAGAAGGAGTTGAGTGTATTAGAGAAGATATCTCTACCCCGATGCTATGCCAGCTCACAGATGGATCACTTGTCATGTAGATACGACGTCCACGTTTTTTGTGACGCATCGGAGCAGGCATACGGTTCAGTGGCTTATCTACGGATAGAAGACAAAAAAGGTCAGGTAGAAGTCATCTTTATAGCCGCCAGATCTCGCGTTGCACCCCGCAAGCAACAATCTATACCCCGCTTAGAGCTGTGTGCTGCGCTTACTGGAGCGCAGCTCTCCCAACTCCTGACTACAGAGCTTACAATTCCTATTCACTCCACCACGCTCTGGTCAGACTCTACCACCGTGCTCACATGGCTGACATCCAGCTCCTGTCGTTACAAGGTGTTCGTAGGAACACGGGTGGCAGAGATACAAGAGATAACAGCTTCGGCCACCTGGTGCTATGTCAGATCTGCAGACAATCCAGCGGATGACATCACGCGAGGCAAGCCTCTTTGTGACCTTGCTACAGGGAGCCGGTGGAGCCAGGGACCAGCCTTCCTCAAGCTGCCACCAGATAGTTGGCCCGGACAGCCCCCTCTATCGTTTGAAGAGCCAAACAGTGAATTAAGACAGTCTGCCTTCTCCGGGTTAGTGACCACAACTGCACCCCCACTTAAGCCACCGCACTACAACACGCTGTCAGAGTACCTGAAAGCTTATGGGCAGGAGCTTCACGGGGCGGCCTACACCTCCAGTTCTGACCTCCAAAGAGACGTTCAACAAGCAGTCCTTCGCCAAGCTCAATCAGAGTCCTTTCCCGATGAGCTGAAGCTTCTGAAGTCAGGCAAACCAGTGTTAGCCACAAGCAGGCTGGTCTCACTCTCCCCTGAGCTCGACGCTGCTGCTGGACTGATTCGTGTAGGAGGCCGTCTTCGTCACTGTGAGGTACTAGAAGCGGAGGCTATTCATCCAGTTGTCCTAGACCCTCGACATCCGACCACAGAGCTAATCATCAAGGATTATGACAAGAGGCTGCATCACCCCGGTGCAGAGAGACTGTTCGCCGAGATCAGAAGGACATACTGGATTATTAGAGGCCGTGAAGCTGTCCACCGACACCAGTGCCAGTGTGTAGAGTGTAGAAAATGGAGAGGCCGCCCAGAAGTCCCCTTTATGGCCGACCTACCCCTTACCAGGCAGAGATACTTCCGTCCAGCCTTCTACTCAACTGGTATGGACTGTTTCGGCCCCTTCTTAGTTAAAATTGGCCGCCGTAACGAGAAGAGGTGGGGTATAGTCTTTAAGTGTATGACCACCAGGGCAGTCCATCTCGACCTTCTAACCAGTATTGATTCTGATTCGTTTCTGATGTCCCTACGACATTCTTATCATTGCACGACGAGGGAAACCGTATGAGTTATTGAGCGACCAAGGCACCAACTTTAAGGGAGGAGAACGTGAAATGAGTCTTTCGCCAACCTCCAAGAGGAGCTACAGAGTCACCTCGCCAGCCAGCAGATAAAGTTTGTTTACAACCCGCCAGGTGCCCCTCACTTCGGCGGTTGCTGGGAGAGGGAGATCCGCTCGATTAAGACAGCCCTCAGAGTGACCATCGGGGCTCAGACTGTCACTGAAGAAGTTTTGAGAACAGTTCTGGTTGAGGTTGAAGGTATTCTCAACTCAAAGCCCCTTGGGTATACCTCATCTGACGTAGCTGACCCTGATCCAATCACCCCGTACTGCTTTCTGATTGGCCGTAGAGACGCATCCTTACCTCAAGTAGTCTACCAAGAGTCCGAGATTCTGAGCCGCAGACGCTGGCGCCACAGCCAACTGCTTGCAGAACACTTTTGGAGACATTTTCTCAAGTATTACTCACCCGGTCTCCAAGCTCGTCAGAAGTGGAAGACAGAGAAAAGGTCATTAGAGAGCGGGAACGTGGTCATGATCGTCGATCCTCAACTTCCTCGTGCCCTCTGGCCAGTAGGCAGAATCACCCAGGTGTTCCCAGGCGCAGATGGGCGGGTCCGGACAGCCAATGTAGATGTCAAGGGTAAGACCTACACGCGAGTCGTGGCTCGCCTCATCCAGCTTCCGGCCCTACCTGAGGATGACTAGGCCCAGATATAGACCTTTGTGAGATGTTCGAATTCAGTTCTTGAATTCGGGGGCGGCTGAACAAAAGGCCCGGATGCCCTTAAATGGCTTGGATGATTCTGACCAATCACAGCGCAACTTATTGTAGCGTCACCTGGGCTGAAGCAGAAACCGCGTTAGAGAGAAGATGCAACGCATGTGAGAGTGTTAAGTTCGGGCAGCTTCATTGTAGTTCATCTATAGTAGTTCGATTACGATTCAGTGAAGTTATATGGAGTTGCTGTGTGCGTGCATGTCAAGTAAGTTTATATTTCCAAATATTTCCTGTTGATACCAAGAAACTAGTAGTTTATATTCAATAGACTAAACAGTAGTTGATTAGTATCATTCTGACAGAATTATTCTTTCTATTTAGTATGTTTAGAGTTTCTATGTGTTATTTGAGGTAGACGTTATGTATTGGACATTATTTTATTGTTGGATGCTTTAATTTGGAAATGATGATTATCACATGGTGATCAGCTGTTTATCACATGCATATGTCATGCCCAGTTGCGTATTTACGCGCTTCTAGCGCCGCCTTGTGGCGATGTTCAGAATAAGTATTTAACATTGTCCAATAGTACTTTATTAATGTGAATGTTGTATACAGCATGCATACTGTTAATTGTTTAAATGATTATGTTGTAGAATATATATAATATATATATATATATATATGTGTATATTAATGTTTATTTTTCTTGTATAATTTGTTATAGAACCACACATGTAAACTCAACCAGCTCTTCAGTAAACAAGTTAAACTTGGACCCTGTTTGGTGCGTCTCTTCAATTAATTCGACTTATGCAGTTCTGACCGACTGCCTGCTGTGTTTCACATCCATCTAAATTAATCTACCTTCGAACCTCTTCATTTTACATACTCTATTTGTATTTCAAATCCAGAAGTTATTAGCAACTTTTTATTTACAAAAAGGTTTTTTTGTCAGCATTGCGATTCTCTTTGTACACATATACACTCTTTAATAGACGTATGCACGTTTAAATACAATTTAAACAACGTACGGTATTATTCAATGCATTATACTTCTATATAATTATATATTAAGTTGCTCAAGCAAGTGGTAAAAAATTTAACCATGTAATTATATTAAAATCGCATAGCATACATTTTTCAATTACAACTATAAAATTGACAAAAACAGCAGACTCACTCACAGAATACTTTTTCTTTTGCATAATTTAAATCTTTATACAATAAATCTTGCATGTCACAAATAACTTGTTTTTCCACCTCCACGAATGAGACGAGTGTTGTTCATTATGTTGCCTTGTTGAAATATGTATTTTCCCTTGATTTATGCGGTCTTAACGTCTCAGCATTGCGATTCTCTTTGTACACAATACACTCTTTAATAGACGAGACGTATGCACGTTTAAACACAATTTAAACAACATAGGCCTATTATTCATTGCATTACTTCTACTTCTATTAAGTTCCTCAAGCAGTGGTCAAATATTTAACCATGTACTTATATAAAAATCGCAAACATTTTAAATTAAAACTTAAAATTGACAAAAACAGCCGACTCTCATATCTTTTCTTTTGCATTTATTACTACAATAAATATTGCATGTCACAAAGAACTTGTTTTTCCACCTCCACGAATGAGACTAGTGTCGTTCATTATGTCGCCTTGTTGAGGTAAATTGTAGTTTCCCTTGCTTTACCCCGGTCTTAAATTGAAAATAGTATTTAATTAAATACATTTATGGTGAGATTACTACATTTTATTTAATTAATCGCATTTATGGTGAAATTACTACATTTTTAGGTCATTCTGTGTTCATTTTGACCATGAAACATGCGCTGTCACTTTAATTCAGCGTGTGCAGCACAGCAAAAATAGACTTGGTGCGGAAACGATCGCTGCACTGCTGTATACGCACCGCAACTGGAACAGATCGACGGGCTGCAACCGCGTGCAGTGTGAAAGCTTGAACCGGTTTGGCACAATCACTCAATTACGGTATGTGTTTTTTGTTTTTTTTTTTGCTTTGTAATAAAATGAAACTTGACTTGTCTGTTTTCTCTCTCTTTTTGAATTTCAGATATGTGAGTTTTGGGAATGTGGCAATGTAAAGTGTGAATTATCCAGTAAGTATGAGTTATTGAAACATTCTAAGCTTAAACATAGATATTTTGGGGTGAGGTTCAGGCATCCTAGTGTATACAGTAATTGTCCTTGCAGTTTTAGGACAATTGGTGTCCGATTTACAAACCAGGTGGCCTACACTGTTCACAGTAAATAAAGTAAGTGTTATTGATATTTACACACCAATAAATTGTAAATTACAATGAATTCCTCCACAGTAGGCCTATATTTGATGGCCATCTTTATTTCCCTTTTTTTTTTTCAGAATTCATAAACTGTGCCACTTCTGTCAAAGTTCTTGGTGCAGCTGGACAGATACACTGTTAATCTACACAAGCTTTGCAGCAGCAAAGGTGCTGCTTCTGGACAGAAGATATCACACATTATGGCAATTACAAACAAGGTGTGGTAAACTGCGTTTTATTTTTTTATATTGTTTATATCTAATTACAAATATTTTATATATGTATATATGATGTATGTATATATGATGTATGTATATATGATGTATGTATATATGATGTATGTATATATGATGTATGTATATATGATGTATGTATGTATGATGTATGTATGTATGATGTATGTATGTATGATGTATGTATGTATGATGTATGTATGTATGATGTATGTATGTATGATGTATGTATGTATGTATGTATGATGTATGTATGTATGATGTATTGATGTATGTATGTATGTATGATGTATGTATGTATGATGTATGTATGTATGATGTATGTATGTATGATGTATGTATGTATGATGTATGTATGTATGATGTATGTATGTATGATGTATGTATGTATGTATGTATGTATGATGTATGTATGTATGATGTATGTATGTATGATGTATGTATGTATGATGTATGTATGTATGATGTATGTATGTATGATGTATGTATGTATGATGTATGTATGTATGATGTATGTATGTATGATGTATGTATGATGTATGTATGTATGATGTATGTATGTATGATGTATGTATGTATGATGTATGTATGTATGTTGTATTATGTATGTATGATGTATGTATGTATGTATGATGTATGTATGTATGATGTATGTATGTATGTATGATGTATGTATGTATGTATGATGTATGTATGATGTATGTATGTATGTATGTATGATGTATGTATGTATGATGTATGTATGTATGTATGATGTATGTATGTATGTATGATGTATGTATGTATGTATGATGTATGTATGTATGATGTATGTATGTATGTATTATGTATGTATGTATGTATGATGTATGTATGTATGTATGTATGATGTATGTATGTATGATGTATGTATGTATGTATGATGTATGTATGTATGATGTATGTATGTATGATGTATGTATGTATGATGTATGTATGTATGATGTATGTATGTATGATGTATGTATGTATGATGTATGTATGTATGTATGATGTATGTATGTATGATGTATGTATGTATGATGTATGTATGTATGATGTATGTATGTATGATGTATGTATATATGTGTGTTTTTTATATTGTCATAATTTTCAGTGTGATGACATACACATCAAATGAGACTGTCATAAAAAGTCTGTGTGTACTTCAATGAGGACATATACAAACCTCAATTTCTTTGACGAGTGTTGTAATGTACTTTTTGTACATAGTGCCAGCATGTATGTTACCAATATTTCATTGAAACTGAACAAGGTGTTAATTATTATTTGATTGTTTGTCTTTTGTTTTGGCTTAGGACGGCAACCCTGAAGAAGCTGAGAGAGGAATTTCTGAGACCACTCTGGGGCTTTTTGTGATCCGTAAAGAAGGTGCTGGTGCTGAGGACGAGCCAGAGGATGTTGGAGTAGTGATATAGGGTGTGCAGCGGCTACAGCCCTTAAAGAGTGTTTCCTTTGGATTGCTAATGCTGTTCGGACTGATCTACGCTCTCAACTTAAGCTACCCTCAGAGTCTCAAATTCAAGTTTGAATTCTTTCAAAAGGTACTGATGAATTTGGATGGCAGCAAGCTTTCCCCAAAGGTTCAGGCACAATGTTTCAGTGAATAGGACATTCACTTCTTGCCTAGATGTTTCCAACAACTGAAGGGAGAGTAAAAACTTAAAAAACTTTTAAGACAGGGATGCCCTGAAAGGAATTTTTCGACGGACTGATGACACTAACTCCAGCATGCAAGAAACTGCACCTAATGCACCATTCAAGCTTTTGTAGCTCTGATACTCTTGACACGAGAGATGTTAGCCCTTGTGCTATAATTGACTCAGTCCATGAACTTATCTGATGACTTGTTTTGCAGCAGAGCTGAGACTGTTATAGTCAAGAACAGTTCTTGGTCAGCAACAGTGGATCAACAGTGGATTAACAGTACTTAACCCAGCACCAAAACTAAGATTGGACATTCTTGGTGGAGATCTTCTTTAGCTATGCAGCATACTCCACAGATAGCATGATCAGGCAGCTGAGGCAGTGAGTAGGACACCTAGTTCTTGCCTAAATGTTGAAATGTGAAAACGTGTTATACGTTGAAGGAATGTTTTAGGAAGATGGGTACCAATTACATTCGTGTTTACATTTTTTTAAATTATTTTTTTTATCCAAGTGTCCTGATTGTTTATTTGTTCTACAAATATTTTAGCCTGACGTCGTCATACTCAGATTCTAGTCAGAATGTGAGTCTGATACTTCTCCATAGAGATTTGATTATGGGGTGTGTCTCAACCGAAGCAGGAAAAAAAAAACTCTGCACTCAATTGGACAGACCTACAACCAATCAGAGCAACGGAGTAAATGACGCATGTTCTTCATTCATATTTTCAACCAACAAAATGTCGTGGCTCTCTGTTCCTCTTTTAAAATGAATGCGCTGTCGATATCTTCTATAACAGACGCGATGGCGGAATCTACACATGATGTTTCATAAACAAAGTTCGGGAGGAGCACGTACAAATAATCAATCCAATATCAACTTGTCATCAAACAATACCATGTCTAACGTTACCCTTTCTATCAGCATGAGGAAGCATATTCACTCTCAACTTACCTAACACTCCTTGACAGTTTTTCAGCATCCCTCCACCACCCCGAATCCTCACTCTTGTCTTGTTCTCTCACAACCAGGAACACGGGGGAGTATGGCTACCGAGCCCACAGCCCTCGGACAGCACGTCACATACGCATTTATTCTATCGACTTATTTGTGTGAAATCTTATATAGGCTACGCAGCGGCATTTATTCTATCTGACTTATTTGTAAATGTGAACTTGTGAAATCTCAATTCTCCAGCAGCAGTCGTCTTTGTTGTAAACTAATTCAAATCAAGCGCTCTTTGGTGACGTGGGAGATTACGTTACCGTTGCTCATCTGTCCATCATCGTATAAAGCCCGCCCTGACAATTTGATTGGTCCGAACAATTTTTGTTCGGGCATAATAGAGTGCCGAAGTTATGACGTCACTTTGTAGGCCAAAACGCGGAAGTGAGTTAGCATTTTAGCACTACGGGTTCCCTCGCCCTAAAGTCTATGGGTTTTTTGAATGGGTTTTTGCTAAATCGCCTGAAATAAGGTCTGTGGTTTACAAAGCCTCTAAATATTTTCACGTTTTGATCTATGACATAAAACACACCAGTTATAACCTGCTTGTGATTTTTAAAAACTTTATTGTGTCTTAAAAACGGTGGTTGCTAACATATTGCTAAAAGGGACTACATCCTTTGGCGGGGACTTTAGACGTCATCATGACAAACATGAAAGCTCTCACTAGCCCGCGTTTCAGCTTCACGTTCTTAGAAGTTTACCTTTCAGTTAATATAGCCTACATAACGTTATTTTTGTTTTGTCCCGAGATGCAACCACAAGTCATCGAATGAAATCTCGTTTGTTTTCCGTCCGATGTTATCCAGCGGAGACTCTGGGTTCGTGCCAGATGGAGTAAAAAAGGCTAGCAGTAGCAAGAATACACGTTTTTCATAACCAAATCAACAGCTAAAATACCTTTTGTCTTTCTCTTAAAATATCTAAAAGCTTGTTTACTTTGCCACTGTTTAATAGATTAGATCCGATGCAGTTTTATTAAAGGCTAACGTTACGTTGAGAAATGTGTTTAATTAAAATATTCAAAATAATACCTGGTTTATTGACTTTTATTGTAACTTGTTTGGATATAATTATAGAAAGGGTGGGTCCTGCACCTTGTGAACTTGGCTTTTACCCACCTATAATAATATGATTGTATTTGTAAACAGCATTGCCGGTAGTTGAAGCAGGCAATGATATTAATCTTTGTTATTTTAGTAGTAAATGTTAACTATATTTAATGTGCTATATAAACGTGGACAATTCCCAGAGAACACGCTGATATGTATAGCCTTAATGCACTGTAAGTTGACTGTCTGACAAATACACAAATTAAATGTAAAACTATTGTATACTACTTGTATACTATTGTAACTACACTCCAGTCAGCTCACAGTAATGTGGATGTGAGATCAAATTTACTACACAGGCTCTCACATTGGGGCTTGTGGATTACCAGGTAAAAATAGAAAATGTTAACAAAATGAGTATATATGTGTTATTTAGGGAACATATATATGGTTTAATTATAATATATTATAATAAGCATTTGCTATTGACAATTCTCTTTAAATTCAACATATATAATTATATACAACTATTATATTAAATGTTTGGAATTGAACTGTGTTATGCTTGTTCAGAGATTATTTGTATAGTTATCTTAAATACATAGAACACTATTATAACTCCTCTATCTCTCCCTAGTTTTACTTACTCGATTAACCTTGTACCTCATGCTGGCCCTTACAATACCGGCAAGTAAACCAGCATCTAAGCTGCATTGTTCATGTCCAGATTTATAGTTGTTCTCTCTTCGATCTATGGTTTTTCTATCGTCTAAGAAAAAGGACATGGAAATTGATACGGCCATAGCTAACGTTAGTGCTTCTGAGATGGTAAAAGCGCGTTTTTTTTTTTCTGGCGAATTAGCAAATGGTATGCAAACATACAATCAAACATAATACAGTGAAAGATAATCTTTAAAGTTTATTTGGGGCACAATGATCAGGCATAATAATCCTAATCACATAGAAAATAATATTAAGGTTTATATAAACTAACAAAATAATAAACGAATAAATAAAACATTAACAAAATATTAAAAAAAATCTCAGAGAGGCACACATAAACAAAATTAGTTTCTAACATTTTTTGAAAAACAGAATGGGCAATATTTCTCATGAAAAATTGGATAAGTGTTCATACCATAGACTAAAAATAGGTTCATACACAGCGCAGATCATAATGAGCGAGCGAGTGAGTTTGAGGAAGCTTGATGATGACGTTGATCCGCGACCATGGTGTGCTGTAGTCCGTTGATAGCCTACCGTTAGCATTTTATATCCGACGGCTTTATTTAGGCTTCAAAATGTATACATTTTGGATTAACTTGTAAAGATTATCTTGATAGACAAAACGTGTAAGGGTCACAACTCTTTGTTGAACACAGATCTTATTTTTTGCGATTTTCCAAAAGTCTATGGGGAAAATGCATTGCTTTTTGATCGAGGGAACCCATGCGCCGCTAACTTCCGGGTTGGCCTACAAAATGACGTCATTACTTCGGCACTCTATAGAGAGCCTAAGTCCCGCCCCTCCGCTTCCGGCTCATGGGACCTTATTTCGGAAAAAATATGTATGGAAGTCAATGGCGAGAGATAACTTATCTTTTTATTCCGTCTGAACTGTGCCCTGAACTACACATATGATGTTTGCCAATTTAAAAGGTAATTATGAAAGTAAAGAAAGTCGCAGTTTGTCATAAAACAGAAGAGTAACGTTTAGTTTTATGTGAAAATTGCTCAATGAACTACATCTCTTGTCTCGCACTATGTGCGTCACAAGATCCGTTGCTCGTATGTGTGTATTCTGGCTCAAAACACTCAGGCATGACGGCGTAACGTTACGATTATAATGTAAGACTATAGAAACAATGACTGACGTTAGCTTCAGTAAAGTTAGCTTCATTCATTGAGAGAAAAGGTATGACGTCGCGTGTGCGCCTTCTGGGTTTGTAGTCTTTGTAATTACGTATTTTCACAGTCTTATACCTCAGCAGTTTTATATCAAGCTGCGACTTTCTTGACTTTAAAATGTATCTTTTAAATTGACAAACATCATATGTGTAAATCAGGGCACAATTCAAATGAGATCAAAATATTTGTTGTCTCTCGCCATTGACTACCATACAATGTTTTTCCGAAATAAGGTCCCATGGTGGTCGACCGGAAGGGGAGGGACTTAGGCTCTCTATAGCTCCTCAACGGAGCGAGTCCAGACCGAACTTCCCGTCCAAAAAATGTTGTGGGCGGGGTTCGGGCTGGCACCCAGGCTACAAATATTTAGGAAGATGGGTACCAATTGTGTTCGTGTTTTAAAATCATGATCAGAAGAAAGCACAAACTAATTACTGTACTATGCAGTGATATCAAAATGTTTACCTTAAATTTTAAAAGAATGTCTGATGTTTAAATTTGGATCCCTGTTACTTGGCACACAGGTTTAAAACTAAAAAGTGTAACATGAGCAATAAGCATAGAAAGTACAGTTTGGAAGGATGCATGAAACTGTTGCGTTAATTTTTAAAGTGCTGTATTATGTCCTGCTTGGATTTTGTTTCATTTGTCAGACTGGATGTTTCTTTTGACATGGAGCAATTGCACACAATAAATCTTTGAAAATTTAACATGTTTTTGACCGTTTTTCAATAGAATTAAGGAAATGTAAGATAGTTATATAAAGCAAGTAACAATTTATTTAAAATGAGTAAAGTGTATTTAATACACAATCTTAAATCACACTTCATCATTTTACATAACAATTATTTAATTCATTCACGTCAACTGAACATGATGTTGAAGCTTAAATAAAATTGTAACTTTTACGTTGGATTTATGTGATTAAATTGGATGGAAAATTGACATGTAATTGAAATACATAAGTTTTAACTTTTGGGGTTAAATATTTTTTCTTCCATGGAAGTTAAATTGTTCTTTTTTACTATCTGACTCATATTGTCCGGGGTTAGGAAAATCTCGGACTAATATCTCGGACTAATATCTCGGCCATTTCTAAATGGGAACTTTTTAAATACGAATGTAGAACATTTTCTATAAAATTTGGAAAGAATAGAGTGAGGAAAGAATAGAAATAAGGAGATTACAGAGTTGATTAGAAAGATGAGTGAGATTTTAAGGAATCCTAAAACCCGGGAGAGGATGACAATGAATCTCTACAAAGCAGTCTGGATGATTCATTTTTAGAGAAAGCAAGGGGCGCATTCATTAGATCAAGAGCAAAATGGCTTGAGTTTGGCGAAAAAAACTCTGCTTATTTTTTCAATAGAGAAAAAGTAATAAGAGGATCTCCTCTCTATATATGAATGATACATTATCTAATGACCCCTCTGCGATCTCTTCTCATGTTCTCAAAATCTATACACCTCTTCTTTTGATCTTAATGCTTCATCCTTGTTTTTCCATAAGATTGACTCTGTAATTCCTAAAATTAATGACCAGAATAGAGAACTTTGTGGGTATCGCTAAAGCGTGTAATACACACGCTGGTCCACTAGCGGATGCGTGTCAATGCCTGCGTCCTATCTATCCTCCTATAGCGTGCATACTATCCATCCTAAATGGTATGTGACATTAGTAATTGTCAATACTATTTAGGGCAGATAGGGTGGATAGTATGCACATTGGGACGCAGGGAATGTCACGCTTTGCCTCCTCTAGGCGTGAAAAGGACACGCATGAATGAAGGTTGAGTACCAGCAGGGGGCGATGATTTCCTCAATGCCAACAACTCCCCACGGACCAAAGAGACAAGCGATATATTGCATTCTCCAAAATTCCCGCGTCAGGTCGGTCAAAGCCATACATTTTTGTTATGGTTCTGTAATTTAAGAAATCCTAACCTTGCTGTAGCCTAACGTTATATTTGTGTGTGTGTGTGTGTGTGTGTGTGTGTGTGTGTGTGTGTGTGTACTGTGGAGCCTTTTAATCTATGGTGCTGTTAACGTTACCGTGGTCAATAACGTTAATGGACATTGATATTAATTGGCTAACGTTAATTAATTAATCACAGAAAGCTGCAATGACTGCATATTATGTTACATTAACATTATAAAAAGTTGTTATGGTCGATGGGAAGTAACTTTAGATCAACCCCGCTGCTTGATGATGATGATGATGATGATGATGATGATGATAATATATGCGCGAATTTCGATCCTGAAATATCGATAGGCCTAAACGTTACTGGTGTTGTATCTATTCTAAATGATCCACACATAAAAAATATCGATCCTAAGGTGTTTTTTTAAACCAGTAATTTTATTTATTTAGCACGAATTTATTTTATTCATAAAGTATGCATTAAATTGATTAAACGTGACAGTAAAGGATTTTACATTGTTACACAAATAATATTTGTAGAATATATTATATATATTTCATGTAAATGCTGTCCTAATAATTATGATGGTGAAAATTTAGCTTTGATCACAGGAATAAATTACATTTTAACATTTTCAAGTGGAAAACAGATCACCTGTTTTAAACTGCAATAATATTTCACAATATTTGTTTTTACAAAGATTTACTGTATTTTTGATCCAATAGATGCAGCCTTGGTAAGCAGATTAGACTTCTTTCAACATTAAACATCTTACCGACCCCAAACTTTTGAAAAGTAGCGCACATGTAACATTTTCTATAATTATGCTAGTTTGTGTAATTAAATTTATTTTGGATTGATCGTTAAAGTTCAAATGGATTGTGTTATGTTCTGTAATTGTTGTTAATAAATCTGTCAGAAGAAAATGTGCAAAAGTTTTACCTATTGGGGTACAACAGTGGCAGTCCTTTAAAAATTAACAATGGTTTTTACTACGGTAACCATACACACAACTAATTACAGGCGCATCGAGAGCACAAATCACAAATTATTTTAGAGGTCATGAAAATGTATTCATATTTAGCATATTAATGATGCACCTCATATATCTCACACACTCTCTCTGTTTCTAATTCTCTCACTCTCTCTCTCTCTCTCTCTCTCTCTCTCTCTCTCTCTCTCTCTCTCTCTCTCTCTCTCTCTCTATTTTTCTTTCTTCTAAAGCTTCACTGTCTTCAAGTAAGTATTGTTACTCTATTCTTTATTTTTCTTTTACTTTACTCTCTCTCTCACTGTCCAAAACATTTTTAGAAATGTAGTTTTTAATTTGCAAATGGTTTACCTATTGGGGTACAACACTGGCAGCCCTTTAAAAAAATGAACAATGGTTTTACTACGGTAACCATACACACACATGACTAATTACAGGCGCATCGAGAGCACAAATCACAAATTATTTTAGAGGTCATGAAAATGTATTCACCTCATATATCAACCCAAAGTGCATGCTTTTAAAAGTAAAAAGTATCGGTATCAGCGTTATTGAACCCTTTATTTACTTGGTATCGGATCAATACCAAATGTTGCAGTATCCAGTGTAGTCTACTTCCTGTTCTGTGGTGTGCAATCTCCACTATCTCTTTCTCATATCTTATGCAGTCCTACAACAAGCTGTCGTTAATAACATTGTCACATTGTCTTCCTCTCTTCCAGAAGCCTGGTGTCTTCAAGTAAGCATTGCTTTTTATTTATTTAAGTCTCGTCCTGTTTTGTTTGTGTGAAAGAAGTACTTCTCAAAATCTTTTTGTGTCTTTGTCACTCTCTCCCGCTTACTCTATCTATGATAGAAATGCCAGGCCAAGGGTCAACAAGGCGAAATTGTATGGTTTGCCATACAGAAATGAATGTGGCCTGCAAAACTTGCAACACATGCCAGGAAGAACAGCCACATAAGCTGAGGCTAAAAAAAACACTAAAACAATGTGATCAGAAGAGGGAGAGCTGGGTGGATATGCAGAAACAACATCACACCACCTCTCATATCCAGGGTGAAGCTGTGTTGTTGGTATGCGATTGCTTTCATTGTTTTTATGCAGGTTACGCAGGTTATTTTCCAAATGTTGCTATATATATTTTCAAATAATACATGTTACTTTGTATGTGTGTGTCCTTGTAGTTTTAGCTTGAAGAATTGCAGGCACTGGGATTAAGGGGGGTTTACTTTTGTCCAAGCCTGGAAAACAGCCGAATGCTTGGGTGTCTGAGGTTTTGGCACCCCGCTGTCAGCTGAATGTGACATCACATACATGCCTCCAAAGAATTAAGGGCCTGTATGATATTGTTATTCAAGGTAAGAATATTCTGTTATTTTATTTTTTTAAATGTCCTGTATTTGATGCTGTCACAGGTAAGGCTGTGGTTGCCTTCTCTTGACTAATAGATCATTCAGATTATCATTGATGGTTTTCGCTTACAATTAAAACTGGTCCTAGCAGAGTAACTTCACGATAGCCTATATTTTATTATTTGTTTGTTTATAACGAGCTATGACATTGAATTGGAAGACAAGGTAATTAGCCATGCTATAATTTTAATTACAAAATTCCAGTAGAAAACAAATGGCACAGTTGGTCAACCACCAGACTAACTCAAACATCCATCACATGTCTTAAGAACATTCACCTATTAAATCAATACTGCTTGGTAGAAGTAGTTTGGTAGAACAGCACTTGTTAGGTCTATACACATCTCTTTTTGCTACTACGGCTGCAACCAACCATTATTTCTACTGTCGTTTTTTTTTCCCTTAAATTAATCGATTAGATGTTTGTTCTATAAAATGACGTAAATTTGTGAAAAAGGTCGATCAATGTTTAATAATTCTGTACTTCTACAATGTAGGCTGGACCACACAAGTTGCTGCAGAACAACTTAATGAACCTTCATCAGCAGCCCCAGTTGAACCCCCAACAGGACCACCAATGGTCACACCAGATCAACAGGAAACAGTGGCCCTGCTTAATCCCCCAACAGCTCTAATGGGACCCCCAGCAGCACTTATTGGACCACCGAAGTCCCCAATTGGACGGTCCGTGTCCCTTTTAGCACCCTCAGTACAACCACAGCAGCAGCTCTCCCAGAACCTGGGGAACAGACCCCACTCCCCAGAAGGGCCTTCAGCAGCCTCCCCAGTTTCTCTTGAAAAAGGTAAGCAAAAAAGGAGCTATATGAAGAGTTTTGAAAATAAGTTGTAAGCCCCACAAAACCATACTCTTACTTTGTGTAATGTGAAACTGTAAACAAATTCAGAGTCCAGAAACATTTATTATTATTATAATCCTAAAAAAAAATGACACAACTGTTTTCAACATTGATAATGATAATAAATTACACAGTGTGTCCGTGAGCAAGGCAGTGAAGGCACTTTACTCCAGGGGCTCCAGGGGGATTGTCCCTGTAAATGCACTGTAAGTTGCTTCGGATAAAAGCTTCTGCCAATGCATATATATATATATATATATATATATATATATTTGATGCTCAAGAAATATATATATAAATGTTTCTTGAGCATCAAATCATGATATTAGAATAATTTCTGAAGGATCATGTGACACTGAAGACTAATGATGCTGAAAATGCAGCTTTGATCACAGAAATAAATTACGTTTAAAAATATAATCAAATAGAAAATTTTTTTTATTGTAAAAATATTTCACAATATTGCTGTATTTTGCTGTATTTTGGATCAAATAAATCCTTGGAGACCGGAAGTCTTCTTTTAAAACATTAAAAAATCTAACCGTTCTAATGATTTTGGCCACCACTGTATATACATTTTAAAGCGATTATATGATTAGAACCTCTCATCAGATTCCATGAACTGCTGCAGTTCATTACTTCAATAATGCCTGTGTTTGCCCATATTTTAGGACATTGTTTGGGTGTTTTGGTGTCTTCCTATTCCTGGTGCACAATATATTCACTCAGTATCATTATTGCAATATCATATGAAAATGTTGCAGAAAGTATGCAGTATTTTGTTTATTTTGTGGAGAGATGCGTCCGTTGACTGTGTGGCTTAGTTGTCTTCGATTTAGAGTAATCGTTTCATTGGCCAGTTGCATACCCTATAGAACACCACATGATGAGTGCGGCTCTGGGACACAACAAAACTATGGAGATCGGAGGCGAAAAATATCAGAAATGGGGCCAATCAATTTTTGTGTTTTTACATATGTTTAAGAATATCTAAATTAATATCGTTATCACAATATTCATGATCAATATTCCAATATCACATTTTGTCAATTTCGTGCAACCCTAATTAGGCACTTTGATGGAAATTGATTTGCAAGATCTTACTGTCTATTCAAGGTTATAAAGTTGTTGAATGATAGGCTATTTTCAGCTGTGATTACTTCACTGTGATGACATTATTCCAAACTGATTGTACAAGTCCTTCAGCGGCTTTAGCCTGCTAATGGCAGGACCTGGTTATCCTTAAAGGAATAATTCACCCATAATGCATAATTTATGTATCAATTGCTCACTGTGTGCTGCCTTCAATCCCTGAAACACAGTTTTAGTTGTTCATGGAAAGACATTTGGACAAATAAAGCCCAGTCTTCATTATAAACTGTGCTTAAATATCTTTTACACATTTTAAATGTTTCCCTGTGTTTAACAGATGAAGTTGTGGAAGGAGGCTGCCCTGCTCCCGCTACTGTGCGGCCAAATAAAAGGAAAGGTGTGTTGATGTACTGCTTGTCCAGCTTTCTGTATAGGAGTGTGGACTGAATGCCACAAAATGGATGAGTATGAGCTGCAGTATCTAGCTACAGTCTTCTGGCAATTATCTGGCAACGTAACAGCATACATAGTCAGAAAGTAACATACATTTTTTGGTTTTGGTTTTCACAGTCAAAAGCATGTTAGTCTCTGCTATGAGAAAGCGATTACAGTTTTTTTCAATCGCTAACAAGCGCTTACCCATTCTTCAGATACTTTTTCTAAACTCTTAACACAGACTCACACCTACAAAACACAATTGGCCAAATGGTTAATTGTCTTCTCAAAAACACATTTTGTTAAATATATACTAACTCTTCATTTCAAAACAGAACACATGTTTCTCTGTGCACACACTAACTTTACCAAAACACTGGAAATCTGACTCAAAATGAAATAATTCTGTCAAAGAATAACACTTGTTTTCACTTCACAAGGTTCATGCACTCAATCAAAGTACACCAGGTTTCAAAATCCTGGCTATTGTTGACATTACAAAAACTGCATAGACTTTATGTTTCAGTTTTACAGGTATTTGCATGCAAAACGTGCAATTCACCGTTTTACACTAAATTTCTTGGTTGGGAACTGTATGTCCACATGTACAGTACAGTCACATTCATAAGCATTCCAGTAAAAAGCAAATCAGTTTTTATTCCTTTACTGTTTACTACAGGAGGTACAGTAGAAACACGGTTTGATAGAACAGAAAAAGTTTTACAGTAACCCAAAAGACAAAGGCAAAAAACAAAACAAAATTACTGTATCTAATCTCTGCGATCTTCAGGGTTAGGCCTCATGTTTTCATCAAGATCACATCTGATATCATCCAAGGCGATGCACCTGGGATAAAACTGCTTGGTATGTCGGATCCACCCTTGGAGCCAGCATCCATGGCTTCAAGGAGGGACATCTGCTCATGTGGCTGATGGTCATAAACCTTCCACCTCCACATTACATTTCGTCCAGGTCGACGCCTTTTGGCCAGATTGAATCCTGCCTCATCTATGTATATGAATTCATGAGGGGCCTGTTGGCCTCCAATTCCATAACTCTCAAAACAAAGATTATGTAAATCATGTCATTACTGTATACTATACTGTACTGTGGTTACCTACTTGCAAAGTACAAAGCTTATAGAACTGGACATTGAATTGAATATACAGTACACTATACCTTGACATATTGTCGTTGTAGCTCCTTGACTCTCTCACTGATATATTGTTTTTGAACTGATATCATTGCAGAAGCAGAGGTTTTTATAAACTTTCATATTGTAAAATATTAGTACAATTTGAAATAACCGATTTCTGTTTAAAAATATGTATGTCATGTAACAAATTGTGTAAAATGTAATTTATTCCTGATGAAAAGCTGAATTTTCAGCATCATTACTCCAGGAAGATGCATATGGACTCGAAAAGCTTGTTTCTTCATGACATTGTTCAAAAGCAACACATTTTGCTAGCAATCAAAATCACATTTTGCTAAAATCATGAAATTTACAAAAATGGTAAAAGTTTCATGTAAATGGTAAATACAGTAAATAAATGCAGTCCATACTGTATCTAAGGTTTGGAATATTGTTTTTGCTATTGTGGGATGTTGTGTGTTAACATTTGTAAATACTACAAAAACAATCCATCATTTTGTTGGGAGGTATAGCTTGTCTGTTAAGAAAATGTAAGCATTATGGAAATGTGTTCACTGACTGCATATTGTGTGAAAACGACAAGAAATGTGTGAATGGTATGGCCACAAAAGACCGATGCTGTGCTAATTGTGTTTAGAGTTTTGAAAATGTGAACACTGGCTGGACAAACGCTTGTTAGCGACTGAAAAAAACTGTAACAACTCCCAGGCAGCACAATAGAGATTCATTTGAATTCATGGATTTAACTTGTCTTTGTTTGCCAATATATTTATCACAACTGCCCGACCCTACAGTTTGTGTTGATTACAGTAAATTACCAGTGTTCAATACAACTTCTGTTCCATAATAACTACAATATGAAAACTGTAACTAAGTACAACCCATGCTAGCTTAATTATCATTCTATAATGGCTTGTTTATTGTAGTGTTAAGCTTTGTGAATAATATTTTTTCCTTTCAGAATGCCGACATACAGTGACAGGGAGCCGGGATTATTACCCTGTGAAGAGGGTTGCCAAATACAGAGTTATCAAGGTTAAATACAACTAAAACACTATACAGGTTACATAATGGTCATTTATTGGTGTAATGGTCTTGAAAAAGTATTGGTGATTGGTATAACTGCTAAACATGGCAAATATTTGAAACACTATTTTTAGGGCCACAAATGGAAGCAAGTGGAGTGGGAGCCATGCAAACTCTGGTACTGTATGTACGACTTCTCATGGGTAACACATAGCCAATTCATTTTAACATGCACAAACTATTGACATATGTTAGGTAAGATTTGTCTGTATAGTTCATAAATATATTATTATTACCAGCACAAAGTGTCTTAATAAGGTGTTGGGCTAGTACGTGCCACCAGAAGAGTTTCATGTTCTTTGGCATAGATTCTCTAAGTCAATGAAATCTGGGGATCTCCATTCGTCCAAAATATATGCTTTCATTTGGTGTTTTGATGACGGTGGTGTCCAAAACCATAACAGCTTCAGTCCAGAAAGTTGTTATGGTGGCTCTTGGTGGCCCAACAACTTACTAAGACACTGTATTTAGTTTTTTCTCTTAAAGGGGTCATGACATGAGAAACCAAATTTGCCTTGATCTTTTGGTATATAAGAGGTCTTTGTACCATTAAAACGTCCTGCAAGTTTCATAGCTTAAGACGTCCTCCCCATTATAAACGAATCATTTATTTAATCAAGCTCTAAATACAGCTCGTTCTGGATCCATGGTATGAAGTGACGTCACGGTACGAAGTGACGTACCAGTCGTTTGCATATGACCGCCTCCAGCGTAGACAACTATGCTTCAAGCGCAAGATAACTAGGCCTCATTTCATCATCGCATCTGTCACGCGCTTCACATGTGTTCAGTCGACGTGCAGCGAGTGGGTCTGTTTACAAGAAGATTGCGATGTCACGCAGATGTGCTGTTTCTGGCTGTGGACAAACAACATGTTTGAATAATATATGCTGCTGAAAGATCCAGACGTCAGGGGAAGATGGATGCAGTTTATTTTTTGCGGACGTCCCAGTCAAGGCAGTGTTAATTTAAGCGTGTGTTCTCCACATTTCAAGGATGAGTGACAGTTGAGAACAATCGCAGTATGATGCTGGCTTTGCCAGAAAACCTTTGTATAAGATAAGGCCGTGTGGACTATTCTGGGCTCAACAACGACGACGCAAACTGTAAGTAATGTAGGCTATTTAAAACTTAAAACTTTTTTAAAATGTTAATTGCAGTTTAATTCATTATGAATAATCACCATGTTTTTACTTAGTTTAGCCTAAGTTACTTATTGTTTGCATGACCGTCATGTTCATGCCCCGTAGGCTATTAAAAGAAGTAGGCTGTCAAACTGACAAAATAGTTTCACACTTTCTATGTGGACGGGCTGATGCATTCTTAGTTGTGTTGATGGTTAATTTCCTCTGATTCCGACTCAAACATCATTGAAATCGCCATCGTCTCGCACCCGTTACTATGGTAACGGTAAACACAGCTCCGCAAAATCAGCACGTTTTGACAAGGGGGCGTTAACAATTGATGCATAGGCACTGACCTTATCCAATCATAACAGTGGGCGTTAACACTGAACTCTTAAAGGGGAAACACCCCCAAAACAGACTGTTTGAATCAGAGCATGAGAAACAGGGTGGGAAAAGGTCATAAATCACTCAATTTTAAAATTAAAATAGTATTTTATAGTAATACTATAATTGCACCTAAGGGAACATAATAAAAGAAAAGAAAAAAACATGTCATGACCCCTTTAAATCTTTTTTTTTTTTTTTTCTGATTAAGATGTTATGCCCAAACTACTCGGCCTGCATTATGTGAAAGTCTTTTTTTTTTTTGGCGCTTCGAGAGAGAAGCAAAGGAGACATGACCTGTTGCCTCAAAACATTGAATTCACTGTTACCTTGCGGATGGCTTATATGCCCCATGTAGTTACATTGGAGCTCATTTTTAATTAAGTTTCTCAAAAGTAATGTAATCGGTGACATTTTTCATTTTAGGACCTCATTCTCATAAATCTACAATACAGAGATAAAGAAATTGTCTGTTACAACATTACTGCCTTACTTAATACCTGGATCAATATATTTAGTGTCAGCTTGTGATCTTCATTTGTCACATATGTTGTCTTACAGTAAAATGTGGACTTCACATTCCTCATTTTTGAGTTACTAAGAAAACAAACAGTATTTCTTTTTAAATAGAATTGTCTCTAAAACGGAGCAGTTGGCTCAGTCAGTCTTCATAAGTGAAGATAAACCTACCAAACATGTAAAACACTTTGGAGTATTGTGCACACCAAACAGTGATTCATGTCACACACATGACAGATTATAGGATTTTATTGTCTTAAAATAACAATTAAGGCTTTCCTTGCATTGTAGTTGACTAGCATTAGAAACCCCACTAAAACACAGCGATTGGAAAACAGCTACAGGGGTCTTAATGTGTGTCTTTGTGTCTACAGTTCATCTGCAGAACCAAAACATCTAATTGCATATTTCCTTATTGTGTTACAGTGGAAAGAAGTGGCCATTGGAGTGGGTGGCGGATATGGACACTTGTTAGTGATCCCATCAGGTTCCCAAGAAGGTGCTGGAGCACTGTTATGTTTTTTTTGGTTTCTTTCTTTCTTTCGTTCTTTCTTTCTTTCTTTCTTTCTTTCTTTCTTTCTTTCTTTCTTTCTTTCTTTCTTTCTTTCTTTCTTCTTACTGTTGTGAACATAAACGCTTCTTGCGACTGGACCCTTTCATTGCCTCTTTCAGGTGTATTTAATTTTGCACTTTATATTGGGTATTAATACTTTCATGTTTTGCACTCCAATTATTGTCAGTTATGAGCGAGTTTAGTTATGATTTGTCGTTGTTTACTGTGCTTTCATCAATAAAACTTTGAGGAATGAATTTGTTCTTTATTTTCAGATACACTATTTATTGAATTGTACACTTCATTATATGAGCATCCAAGACAACATAAAATATATATGGGAATTTATTCAGAGAATAGTTTTATAATAAAATAAACATTCGTAGCTTTTGGTCCTTAACTTTTCTCTATATAGAAACCATACTGTCTCCTATGAATAACACATGATGTCCTGTCAGTGTTGGGCTATTGAAACATATCAATCATCCACACTAATTAATTGATCACATATTTTGCCTACACATTTCATCTGTCAAACAGTGTAAATGCCTTTGCATACAGCACCATGACTCTAAATGGCAACCTGTTATACAACTATACAAAGCTTTTTTACATAAAGATTGACAAATTTGGGAAATAACAATTTTTATTTTTTAAATATATGTAAAACTACATTACATAATGTGTTGAGTAATCGTACCATAATTAAAAATAATGTGAACTGTTGTCCTACCAATCACATTGTGAAGTTTTGCTCAATAAAAATGGTTTTAAAAGTGTGCCGGTGACCTCATAAAGCATTGCACATATGTGTTGTGTCATTATGACGTACAGTTTGTGACTTTACTTTGTCCTGGATGGAGCTGTCCCTGGATTCCCCTTCCTCTTCAGATGGCACTGTTATTACCAACAGTGTATAGATTACTTTTACTAAGATTACTGCAAACAGATGTCTTTCATTAACAAGGTAATGTACAGGAATACATTTATAATCTTAGCAATTACATTACAATTACTATTGTAATCAAATTATCTTTACTTCAGTTACTTGAGCACTGGACTTTTGAAAGATATCATGAGAGCTGAGGTGTCTTTTGGTAAAGGACCAGGTTTTAATATGTTTATTTTATTTATTTTTTTTAAACTGACCCTGAATCAGACCTCATGATGTGGTATCTTGCTCTGCTTGTGGTATAGGCTGGGCTCAGTGAGATTTCAAAGTAACACAAAAGTAATTAGTAAATCTAATTACTGTATTGCTCTTGGAGATATGGGAAGTGTAATATAATGTCATATGTAAGGTAAATTAGATGACGGTTGTCTATGTAGCCACTTAGCCATATGACCACAGCATAAAAACACTTAATTATGAACTATAAAAGTATGGAATGGGAGGATGGACACTGGATATCTATGTACAACACAGTTTTATAGTTACCTGAAGTAATGCCATGGTAAATGAGTTCCTTTTGTTGGCAAGATAATAGCAGCAATAACAACAGGAAATACTACACTTAAGACTCAACTATGGGTATTGATCAGTCATTTCTGTAAAGTATTTAATGTAGTGACATGTACAGTAAATGGTTCATTCCAAAAGTATCCACAATCACTGTGAATAAAACAATCAAACTATGACATCAATTTAAGTGTAACATTTTTGTACAGTAAAGGTCAATATGTTGACAAGATGAGATGGGCAAAGCTTGGGAAAGTCGCCACTGCAAGAGGCTGTTGTCATTCGCAAGCTCTAGCACCACAGTTGACAGTAGAGATAGTCCATGTAACATCGGAGGTGAAACTTAAAAACCGACCTGCTGTTTGTGAACTGAGGTAACAATAGTCCAAAATAAAAGCACTGTATAAGACATCCATTACACTTCAAAAAGTTTTTTGTTTTCCTTGAAACACACCTGCAGTCCAGTCATAATTGACACGCACGCAGTCTAAACGTATCCGACCAGTTAAGAGGAGTATCCCTGTAAGAAGCACTCATTTACACTGCCTCAAAATCACTGTCATCTGAACTCTCAAAATCAACTTCTTCATGGTCCTCTGGTATCTCCTCGGGCCCATCCTCCAGCAGAGAAGCAGCATTTGGTCCTAAAGCCAGGCTGTAACTTGAGCAAACGACTTGGACCTTCTCCTCTACATCTGCAAGCCTTTTCTGAAGGAGACACAGGAGCCCGCGATGACCCTCTTCACTTAAACTGCCTAGAAGGAAAAATTAAAAGCGAGGCATGACAATACTTCCATTGTTGTTGAGCTATTCATTAACTGACTTTACTAAAGAACTACAGACCATTTAGATCCAGCCACAAGGAATCCATAATGTAACACTTGAGGATCTCAAAATGAGTGGGGTTTTATAGGATGCCCAAAAGCATTACAGCAAGAATGTAATAAAAGTTAGCATCTTACCACTGTTTCTGCCAGAAGACATTTCTGATATCATTGTCGTAATGTTTCTAGCCAGCTCTCTGAGATTGGTGCAGTGCTGTCTCATCTCCCTCATCACAATGATCTTTTCCTCTTGAAGCCGCACTTTTGACATGTACACATCAAAAATCTTCTTCTTGGTGAGGATGTTGCTGGATTCTGAAGTCACACAAATAACATCCCTTCGATTAAAATTTGACCTGTACAGTCTAAACAGCAGCAGGCAAAACACAAGTAGTGTATGGACATCCCATATACTGGTGCAGAGTGCAAAAATGTAATAGAAATTTAATCAGATAAAATGTGACATATGTTTACAGTAGCATATACAACATATCATTAGCACACACACACACACACACACACACACACACACACACACACACACACACACACACACACACACACACACACACACACACACACACTCCTCCCCCCATGCTCATTGTAGAGCTTGATTGTTTGCAGGAGTTTTCTCTTCTCTTCCCACAATTTTCTTCGACGCAAGTGTTGAATTTTGTTGCTGTCTATACAATTTTAAAAACACAGAAAACATGATGCACAAGCATGTGTATACAGATATCAGAAAGTTACATGAAATACTTATAACTGACTTAAGAATTAATACATCAAAATGTAAAAAAATCAAATGACTTAAAAGGCATAATAGGCCTAATATCTGTAAAATTAAAAGGAAGACATTTTAAAATTAAGGACCTAAAAACACTATAATACCAAAACAATCCACTGCAATTAGACATGCAAGTAATAAAAAACACACAAATATTAGATGTTTTCAACATACCAGTGTGAATATAAAGGCTGGCTTTTTTTTTGATGAACACCAAGAAACATTTGTTCAATTGATTTCTGAAGGTTATGTTGGTCATCACATCTGGTACCTACAGAATCTTAAAGCAACAACAATAATACAAGTAAATTATTATGATGTCTTGCAAGTTCAAGTTTATTTAGAGCCCCAAATCACTGTTAACAGTGTCAAAGGAGTTTTACAAGCCCACAAGTTTATATCAGACAAAAACAGGACAGCGCCCCCTTACTTAATCCATATGCATGGCAAAGATTCTCACTTCTACAATTGCAGTATTATTAGTAAACTACTTAGAAGAATGTCCATAAAATACTGTACCGTCAGTAGCCCATTGTCTGACATCATGTACCCACTGATGCACGATGTTCTCAGGACACCCCAGTTCACTGCTCAAATCCTCCAGTTTCTGAGACTCAGCCTCAGCCTTTTTCAAAGTCTGGTGTAAAAAAAAGATTTTTGACTTTGCAATCTTAAAAAGTGAGGAAAATTGAGAAAAGCTTTGTATACATAACTCAGACATAACATAATAGCTTGATGTATCTGCTGGATAGTGCAAGATGAAGGCCTTCCCACTTCCGTCGGTTCCACCCAATAGCATGGACAGTTCGCATATCATTCCTGGCTTTAAACAACACAATGATGTGATGGAGGAAAGTCCCATTAATGCTCATGGTATTGCAGTTCATTCACGCATTGACAATTGATTTTTCATTTAAGAGAGATGTAATGCAGTTTTATTAATGTACTGTATGTTAGAATATTTACAGCTGTATATTTGCTATGTTATATAATATTCGTAATCTCAGTACAAAGTATTAGACAGTTAGAATAAAAAGACATAAAAGACAGGTTTCCTAAAATAATATAAATCAGCAATAATTAGCAGATTTTGTAATGTACTTGGTTGTGAGGGCACAACGAGACAAGTAGCTATTGACCATTTCCACCTCCTCCCCTGCAGTTGTGCAGCACCTTCCTGATTTTTGCCACTCCAGATTATCTTACAAATCAGCATGGCACTTAAATTATAGTCATAGTATTATATAAGTAATAATTATATATATATATTTTTAATGGTATGATAAAGAATTTGCAGTACCTCACACTTGGTTGAATGAGCCTTGGCATGCGTGACAGAAAGGAATGGTCTCATCTGCAGTAAAGGTCTGAGGTCCAGCATGGAGACGGCCAACTTCTCAAGGTAAGGCCAATACTTGCAAGCAATATCTGTGCAACAGAACTGTCCGTTTGTGGCTGCTTGGAGCTCCTTCTGCAGGTACAGCGGATAAGCAAATATTTCCCCCCTGTACATGTTAAGAGCCTTGAGTAGCACTCCATGTCTGCAAACAACCACCTCAAGGCCCTCTTCATCCAGTTTGCTTGCTCTTCTGGCCGTTTCACGTGCAGCAGACCACTGACTGGCTCCACAGATCCCTTTGCCGGCAGTCTGACTGCATGACACAATAATTCTGGTTAAACTGAAAGTTGCTATTTTTCCTAACTAGTTACTTCATCCATCAGGATGAGTCAGGTTACATCACACCAACTGGCATCTTTGTAATGATCGGTGACAATAAAGGTTTGCTTTCAAACTAACTACTAAAGAGCAGCTTCAGAAAATGCATCTTCCACTTTCTCTACTCTAGCTACACAAACTAGTTGAAAGGCAGGGTGACAAACTGCATGCATAGTCACTATCTCTTGCAGAGATCTGCTGTTACATAATGAATGACTAAACAGGCCACTTTGGATGCCACCACACCTACCATATCTAATTTAAACCTCAACACGAGATTGCTTGAAAGAGTGCACCATGCTCAAAGTGCTAGTAACAAACTAAGTGTATTATATAAGCTTATACCAACTAGGGATACATTATCTATTTAATAAAACAACAATCATACATTGCAAATTTTGGATATAAATCAAAGGTGCAAAAAACTACATATTTTACTAACACTTTTGATTTTACTCCTGATCTCATCAACAAAATGGTGTACATCGGTGTCCTTGGCAATGAAGGTGCCATCAAAATAGGGTTCCTCTGACCTTGATAGAATAAGAAAAAATATATGTTCAGTGTCAGACATTATATGTTCTGTTAATTTTACATTAAGTAAAACAACTACAAGTGTAAAACAACTAACCCTTTTGACTGCCGAAACCGGTACACTTTTCTGTTGCCATCTGCACAAAGAGCAAGCATGTTGGGTGTACATGCCGGGCAGGTGAAGTGCTCTACACTGGCCATTTCTTCACACTGGTACTGGCAGAATGTGTATCCCATGAAGCTTCTTTGGAGTACGTCTCCATGTATTTTCCCAGCCTGCACATTCGATTAGTAAAGAGTAAAATGAAATAGCTACACTAATATTCTCTCATCTCTACTTGAGGCAACTTTGATCTACACTGATCTCACCCTTCCAAAGAGACAGGTCCTCCTCTCCAACATCCGCAAAAAACCTTGCCTCGATAAACCTGGTGCAACAGTTTTCATTTCTTCAAATGAGCTGAAGACATCTATGGAAAACAGCATTCACAGATGCTGGCCAATACCCACTGCTTATTAGGTCGCTCATGTCAGGTGTCCAATGTGCCAGACATAATCTGCACAGCAAGTTTGGCAAGTGCAAATCATACCGATAAAATCAAAAAGTAGAACATTGTAACACACAAGGGGACAAGAATAAATAAAAATATAAAGCATAATTCATACCATTTATGCAAACCAAAATGATTGCTCTGCCAGCTGATTCTGTGACGTTTGAAGGGTCGCAAGTACATAACTGGACAGGTCTCACTGTAGGCAATAAACATACTGAAAAGAGAAGTTAAAAAATTAGTGAGAAAGCATTAAAAATATGTCCAATTAAGATAATAAAAGTAAAAAAAATAAAAAAAAACCTTTAGTAAACTTTAATCACTTTACCAAAAAGGTTCAGAACACTACCTTGATTGACCAGTGTATATTTGCCCTCTTTTTGTACACAGCACACTGTTGGCTCAATGGGCTTGTAAATTCCTTCAATGCAGGACTCCCTGTTATGGAGGGTGAGTTTTGTGTGTGTGTGTGTGTGTGTGTGTGTGTGTGTGTGTGTGTGTGTGTGTGTGTGTGTGTGTGTGTGTGTGTGTCACAATCCATACACAGCCACTCTTGGGGCATGCAGTCTCTGCAGCGAATGACGGCAGGAGATGTGCAGTGGCTGCAGTTATTTTCTGGAGCCACATTGCAGGACAGCAAGCAGTTGATGTGATAGGACCTTGCTTTCCGCCACTCATCTTGGGCTACAGATTGGCGCAAACACCATGATGTGGATGTTGAAGGATACTTGCTGGTGCCTTGAACATCTGCTGAAGTCAGAATGTCCTGCAGTTTCTGCATCACGCATCCGCTAGTGGACCAGCGTGTGTATTACACGCTTTAGCGTGATACCGGTGAACTTGAGAAAATACATCATTTATCATAACTGAAAAGAGTATTGGACTTATGACGCGGCCCTGGGGTGTACCATTTTCTACCATATATCTCCCAGATAAAACTTTCCCAATTCTGACTTGAATAAATCTATCAAATACAAAATCTTTAATCCAATTATAAATTCTACCTGTTATTCCTATCATATCAAGTTTGATCATTAACCCCTCTTTCCAAACCATATCATATGCCTCTTCGACATCAAAGAAGACTGCCATCACTGACTCCTTATTAACCTGAGCTTTCTTAACATCTGTTTCCACACATATAATCCATAGTTCCTCTTCCTCTCCTGAAACCACTCTGATGAGGAGATATAATTCCTCTACTTTCCAAATAAAATGCTATTCTCTCTTTCCTATATGTTAGGTCAATGCTATTGGCTGATAATTCTCTGGATTTGACGGGTCCTTTCCCAGGTTTCCTAATAGGAATAATCACTGACTCTTTCCATCCAATAGGCATCTTTCAAGAGCAAGCAGTTTGTGAATCCTGCATTGAACTTTGGGATTTGAGAAGCAGTCTTCAGTTAAATAAAGGGAACACAGCAAAAGTTTAGGATTATACTGCTGTGATATCTTGGTAAAGATTAACTTTAACCACTGATTCTTCACATGCTCGTCCTTGGGCAGTGAAAAAAAAACTGGCTTCACCTTCACATTATAGAGCACAGCGCCGTCTTCTCGGCATGATGCTATTCAGTATCCACAGGAATCAGCTGTAGTGTTTGAGGTTCAAGTTTTCCCTGGTGTTTGTCATAGACTGTAAAAAAAGATGGATGACGGCCCTTCGCTCTCTTCCATTGGTGAGAACTGAAGCCGCCAGTGTCCTGATATGGCGCTGATATCTTGGGGCTTGAGTCTGCACAGTAGCGATCTCGGGACCAGGCCTGGGGTGCTTCTCAATATCCCTACTCGTCTCCTCGCTCCTCCATCCTCCATCCTATGACCCGGAAACCGATCGAGCTCAGCCATCTTAAAGGACACCTCAATTCTCTAATTGCACCATGAGGAGTCGAGGATCGAGTAGTGAGGAGGCTTCCAGAGGAGTTATGAGCGAGGATACTCAGGTGTATCCTATGCGGAAGAGTTTTATTGACTAAACGTGACATGCGTATAAACTCTCCTCCCCCTTCACATCAGTCACAATCATTTTAATTTATACTTTTGCAGTTTATATAAACCACACATCTCACATTTTTCAACAAGGCATTATTATTATTTAGTATGATTTTTTTAAATAACCAAACTTCAACAACATACTGTAAGGGCAGATCCTTTGAGCGCTGCTGATGACGCAGTGAAGTGACGCTCGAGTGATCAAGTATTCCAGTGTATAAAAAAAGCTTTCATTCGATTCCTCCGTCCTCCTTTTCTTTCCTTGCGTCCTTCCCTCGTATCCTACAGGGGGTGGAGCTGAAGACACAAGGAAAGGAAACGAGGATGCACAAATAAGAATTGAGAAGCACATCTGGGGTCTCATTTCTAAAACTATGCGTAGGAACCTTACTAAAAGTGTACGTGCGCCCGAAAGCTAAAAATGGCGTATGCCCAAAAATATTCAGACTTATAAAACCGTTCGTACGCCAGAACCTGCGCAGAATTCACTTTATAAATCCCAGTCAGCGGAAGATTGTGCGCACATGCGTCTCCACCCCGAAATAATCATATATGGAGCTTACAACGCCTAGTTTTACTATATGCAGATCCTCATCTGCATATCATTTGCATATGATTATTCATCCACGAGATAACGTTTAACGGTACACATTACATTAAAAAAAATCAAGTAGTTGCCTATCCTTGCCTTGTTTTTGAATGCATAAATCAAATAGTTTAAAATACATTTAAGAGAAAGTTTTTCTCAATCTTTTCCACTGGCCAGATTGTATTTTTAATTGATTTATATTTTTAATGGAAACAGATAGGCCTTGGGCATTAATTGCACGAAACTATTTTCTCAGACAATCTGGTATTTTCATGATAAGCAATTATCTCTGTGGTTAAAACATTAAAACGCAGCACGCCACAGGAAAAGTGTTCAAAAACATCGCATCCACAACAAAAAAATTCTATTGATTGAATATAAAAAATGTTGTAACTTCTCAGTAATGATTTCATGTTTAAGTGTTTAACTCCATTAATTTGAATGGCATATTTAATCTAAATGTTTATATCAGAAGTAAAACATAGTTTAAATTATTTTATTTATTTAAACTGTTATTTGCGTCAGTTTCACTAAACGGCCCAAAGCGCTCGCTGGCGCGGACATTTAAGAAGGGATGGATATTTGCTTCAAGTGACAGGCTTGGTCAGTGAAATTATATTTGTATTATCTTTCTGTATATGTTTCATTTTCTTTAGATTTTCAGTCTAAAAGTGACCAAAAAGACATTTAACTCCAGCTGACCATTGGTGTCGCCAAACTGCTCCATCTCTAAAACGTTCGTACGCATGGGGCAGAGTTTGGCTTCACGCTTTGGCTTCACTTTTCAGGGCTTGTGCGGCACGCTTGGTGTCTGCGCATGCAATAAGTGAGCAGGCAATATAATGTTTAGTCTTGACGTCACAACAAAGCAGCTTATGACTCGTTTGAAAGACGATTCATTTAATTGTCTCAGTAAACTCTTACTTTTGAAAGACAATAACTTTATATACGGTGCACTTTCAGATTTAAAACTTTGCAGGATGTTTTCATTCATGTTACACACTACAAGAAAATCCATAATAGGGGCCCTTTAATATAATAAAGTTTGTAGTCACCATGATGGAGATCAGTATTTGCTTTAGTTGGTCTCTTGACCCTTGACTTTATAACATTAGTTTCTCTCTGATTGCTGTAATTGTGAATTTATAAAACACATTTGTTATGACAAGAAAAAGTCAAGAGGACGTTGATCAGGTGTTTTTTGGCAGTTGTGACGATGACATCATCATTCTGGACATGTATGATACTCTGATCTCATACTGTGTATAAGATTTGAATGTATGACTAAATAGTTATTATATATCTGAGAATCTACAACATTAATCCAGCAATGTTTCTATAATCAGTTATTCTGATGGATGTTAAAATCACATAATGCATAAAGACATATTTAACTCCTGCTTGATTCAGACACACACAGACATCAACAATCAGCATATGAATCTCAAAAATGGGACAATCAAAAGTCTCATGTAGCAATGCATGCTGGGTTCCAGGATAGTATAACACTACCAGCATGCACTGCAGTATGAATAAATATATAAATAAATTATTGCCACCATTGTTGAGAGATGTGCTGATTTTTGATATCTCTGTGTTTCTACAAGACAGTGTAGCTCTGTGTCTATGGCTGTGTGGGATGCGTTAAAAATATTGTCACTATAATCGATTGCTGTAGTTTTACAGTGGTGTTGAAGTAACACTTTTGATACAGTATTAAATTCTGAATGTGCTTAATAAGTAGATGGTAGAATAGGCCCTTTTCACACGACGTCACGCAACTTCCGTTCTGACTCAAAGCAGTGTATGTTTACTTTCGCCGCCAGCATAACACTACGCTATGGAGTTTACTCAGTCCCTTCAACACCTGCCAGAAATACATCTAGATGATGTACATCGTCTTGCAGACAAATTTTCACTCACCACACGGTCCAAACTTGATAAAGGATACAAATTCTTCATTGAGCAGTACCTGTTTGCATATGAAGGTAAGCATTTTGTATTGTCCCGCCCTACTTACGTTAGCGGAGGAGTTAGGATAACGGTAGCTGCTAGTTGTTAGCTTTCTCTTCTGCAGTGAAAGTCCATAATTTGTATTGTTAGATAAAAGTCAGTAACGCATTCATGGTTAATGTTGTGCCCTTTCACTAAAACATTGCATTGAAATAGTTTCGAATGTAGTTGTCGATGAGGTGACAGTGAGAGGGCGCTGTCACAGGTCCATGAGGAAAAATGAGGAGGCTCATCATCTTCAGGTTTTTCTGATTTTCATGTTCTGCTGCAGTTGCAGACTTTGCAGTATCCCACAAAGTTCCATTGTGGTTCAGTGTGTTTCTCAGCCTGGTGTCAATGAGTGTGTGGCGCCAAACTCTAGATGACAATATTACATTTAAAAACAGAAGAGGGTTGTTAGGGGACATTAAAGGCTGATAAATATTCTGTGTTATAAGTTATAAAAAGTTGGTGTTCAGAGTTCATAGACTTGCTTTAATCTTTAAGTTTGTTCAATTACTCCAAATAAATGTAAAATTGTTGTGAGCAAAAACTTATTTTCATGTTTCTATTATCAGGTTACATTTCATGCGAAAGAGGTTCCTGTGGTAGTGAAATGCATGTCATGTACCTGCTCTGCTGGGAAAGCACTGTGCAACCACATTGTGGCATTATTGTTTCAAAGTGCTCACTACTGTACCATGGGATTCAAGACAGTGCCATTGCCACTGTCATGCACCAACTCACTGCAGACCTGGCACCGGCCTAGGACACATGTAATACTTTAACATTCATTACATTTAATGATGTTGGACTAGAATTTTGTAATGACGTTTGTCAATTAATAATTTCTCATCAATATATTACAGGGAATTGCTCCTGAGGCAACAAATGACATGGTAGTGCGTAAACCAGTGCCAAAGACTAAGGATCATGCCCGAACTGGAGTGAAATGTACACTGTACAGAGCATATGGTGGTAAGTCTGAATGAACACATGTCCAAATATTTTAATGTATAATAGAACATTGATTAGTATCTTTTCCCTTTAAGCCTTCAGTTGATATCTTCTGCAAATTATGAACATTTCTTAATATGTAAGGGTTTGGGGCAGCTCAAAACATTTTCATGTGTATTTATAGAGAGGTGATATGTGTTGGTGTCTGCTAAAACATGAAAGGTCAGGTGACAATGATATGTACATTTAACTTGACATATCTCACTTTTTTGTCAGGGCCTCTTCCAGATCCTCACATCATTGCCAGTGCTGAGAAACTTCAAGACAAACGCCCACAACCAGGCATTTGCAAATTGCTGAACCGGGCTCGAGGCCCTTAATTTTGTGGACTCTAAATTTGGCCCTGTGCCATTTGGGTCTTTGCTCTCTTACCAGTGCCCTCCCGAGATAAGTAGAGACATTATTAAACACCCTGGTGCCCCTGGATTTCCTCAGTTGCCTTTAGAAGGTTACAATTTTAAATTTAATTTCCAATTTGAGCCCAACTACAAGCAACAATGCCACTTAGAGAGCCTTAAGGTGTCAAGGGAGATGTCTGCTGCAATTGAGGAAGAAACACGACTGCAGTCAGAATGCCAGCTGTGGACCCAGGTACGCAAACCCCGACTTACAGCCAGCAGATTTGGTGAAATATGCCATGTCCGTGGAGAGTCTACTGCTAAATCCTTGGCTGCTCGCATTCTGAGAGGAACTCTCTGAGAGGAGTTTTGTGATGTCTCTGTGACGCAGTGTGGGGTCATCATCCACCCTGATGCACCTCACCTTGCAGCCAGCCCTGATGCTAAAGTCTTCAACCCCAGAGAAACACCTCCATTTGGGTTGGCAGAGGTAAAGAGTTGTGATGTTGAAGATGTTGCTCAAGTTAAACACCTGATCACAGTTCGAGGCCAGGCCTGCCTTAAGAAAAGCCACAAATATTATTATCAGGTTCAAGGCCAGCTGGCCTTAAGCGGACTTCAGTGGTGTGATTTTATAACAGATACCCACACTGACTTCACAGTTGAAAGAGTATTTAGGGATGAGGAGATCATCAACTCAATGCGACAGAAGCTGGATTATTTTTATCACAACATCTACATGGATGCATTATTACGTTGAGGCAGAATTTTCAAATGTAAATAGTTCTATGTACATCTGTGATGCATGCAATTCCTGTTGTAAATACTTTTTCAATTTACAACTTCAGTCAATGTTGCATTGTATGTAAATATATATGGGCTTTATAGTCTGTCTTGGTCACTTTTTGCTTATGTTCCATGGTTGCAAGGAACTGCTTCCAATCTTGTTTGTAGCTTTGAGCTGCTATGGAAGCTTTTTATTAGTTTCATTCACCTCACTTATATGCTATTATCAAATATGTAAATAAAAAATTGACAAGTTTTAAAAATATTGTTGTTCTTTTAATGGTTAAGGTGTAAATGCATTTTACTCTGGATAAACTTTTTACAGAATGCTTCACAACACTGTTTATTAATAACATACAAATCCCTATGTTCATAGAAAAGATAGTAAATGTAACAAATTTACAAATATATTACAAAGCACTTGTATTTACAGTATATCTACACAGTGTCAAATTTAAAAATATATTACAAAGCACTTGTATTTACAGTATCAAATTAAAAAATATATTACAAAGCACTTGTATTTACAGTATCAAATTTACAAATATATTACAAAGCACTTGTATTTACAGTATCAAATTTAAAAATATATTACAAAGCACTTGTATTTACAGTATCAAATTTACAAATATATTACAAAGCACTTGTATTTACAGTATCAAATTTAAAAATATATTATAAAGCACTTGTATTTACAGTATCAAATTTACAAATATATTACAAAGCACTTATATTTACAGTATATCTACACAGTGTCAAACAGCTAAAAGTACTGTAGAATTAGTCTCACCCAAGAAAGGAAACACTTCAGACGGGTTTGTCCCCTTTGATATCAAGAGGTCCCTGATAGTTTGAGAGTAGGCAACAGATGGCCCACAGCTGATTGACTGAACCTGCCATAGAAAGAGGAACAAGCCCATCCCAAATGTGGTACTCCTTCACCCTGCGTATCGCCCTCTCAACTAAAATTCTCAGACGGGCAATAGCCTGTGTTTTCTGGGTGTCCTCTGTGCTGAGCTGATTTGATGTTTTCAGTGGAGGTATGATGAGGGTTGCCCCCACCTGTGACATTATCTTCTCAATTTGGAACCCCTTGTCAGCCATTACTCCATCTTCTGGTTGAAGTAACTGCAAGATCTGTGATTGGCGAGTTATTTCTATATCGGAGATGGAGCCTGTGTACAATTTAGATACAAATGTGATAACCCCACATGGGGCAATGCTAATTAGACCTTTAAAGGTGGTGTGGTTTTTATAGTTGGAAAATGTTTCCGACTGTAGTAAGAGAGAAGATGCTGTTTCACAACGGATCTCGGTGCAGTCTATTATCACTATCACCTGAGGGCAGTAGAGCTTAAACTTGTCAGGCATTGTGGCCTGCACTTGCTCTCTCGTCATCCACAATGGTAGCGAGCCAAGAACCTGGTAAAGGTAGCTTGTCCATGTTAAGATGATGCGACTAACCGTAGACAAGCTGACCTCGAAGATGGATGACAGGGTTTTCTCCTGAAGCCCAGCTGCAACACGACAGAGAAACATGAACAGTTCATCAATGAGCGGAAGTTTTCGCTGAGGGCTCGGTGTCTCTTGTGCTGTTCGCTGTGCCTTGGACCAGTACAAAAGCCTTGAAGCAGAAGGGTAAACTGACTCCCAAAACAGAGTGAAGACCTCCTTTGAGCTGAACCTAGTGTAATAACGAAAGTCCTCATCTGTGACACAGAACTTGAAAATCAGAGGCTGCTGCTGCTGCTTAACTGTCAGCTGCTGGATTTCACGTTCTAGTGACAAAACCTGAAGCTCCAACTCTTGAATTCTCCTTGTGGCAGCATCCAGTTTACCTTTAAAGCAAGAAAAAACATACACCTTAATGTTTATCATTGAGTCATATACTAGTTTTCACTTCGTCTTCATTATTGGATGTTATTTGTTAGTGAGCTTGACAGTAATTCTTGGCTTTTATGAAATGAAGAGACTACAATAACTAAGATTACAATGTAATTTCTGTAATGGTTCTCAATCATCCAAATCATTATCATATTGTGTGGTATTATTCAGAGTAACTGAGTTTCCTGTAAAAGCATTTTACAGTAAGCACAGCTGTTCTGCCGATGAACCCTATAGTTACAAAGTAATTTATTGCCACATAGAAAAACCTGTTAATCTGTTTTTGAATTACTAACCAGGAGAAGGATGGTAGGCATAGTCATGATCTTTTGCTAATCCACCCACAGGCAGTGCCTCCTCTGTGAAGTCTCCTACAGGCATCTCCTGAGATTCATCTAGGACTGCAGCCCTAAAATGCTTCCTTGCTCTCTGGTAAACCGGCTGTCGAGCTTGTGAGGCTCTTCCTAGAGATGTGAAATAGATACACATAAATGTCAAAATGGATATTTAGTAATCATTTCTCAGAACCCAAAAAGTATGTATAATACCACCACAAATGCAATTATAACAAATGGCAATTTAAATGCCAACAGGATGATTTATTATAGTTTTTATATTTATATTTAATACTAAAAAGTTGTATAAAAAAAAAAATGTACACAATTTTTTTTTCTTCGTTTATTTCATACAAGCATAATTGTATGTAAACTGTAAATAATGTAATAAATGATGATTTATTGTTATTTTAAAGAACTACCAGGCTTAATAGTGTCCTACCTTTACCCCAGTCATTCCAGGGGAATCTAGACGGCGTTGCTCCTTTCTTAATCCTGGTTCGTCCACTGGCTGATGTACTTATAACCTCTGGGGTAAAGTGCTGACTACACATGTAGGTGCTCCCACGGAGGATTTTAAAACTTGGTCCCTCGTCTCTTTTAATTGCCCTAACCCAACGGGCACGCATTTCAGCGTCCACTGGAAAATCGTGGAAACTTAAATAGGGAAATTTATGTTTGTTGTTTGAACAACAAGGAACACTACAATAGCGTCTACAAGATGACTGTGCCATGCTTACTGAATGGGAAACTGTTGAAAAATTAAAACAGGAAGAAATAAATGATAAATCACATACAAAAATGTAATATATGGCCATATATGTACTTATATTTTAAATAGCATGACATATATCTATACACATATTTGACTTATCTGAGAACACAATATATGACTGCAACATATATCTATACATATATTTGACTTATCTGAGAACACAATATATGCCTGCAACATATATCTATACATATATTTGACTTATCTGAGAACACAATATATGCCTGCAACATATATCTATACATATATTTGACTTATCTGAGAACACAATATATGCCTGCAACATATATCTATACATATATTTGACTTATCTGAGAACACAATATATGCCTGCAACATATATGAACATTTATGTGTCCAAACATGTGAAGAAAATATTTGAGTTCATCCATATATGATACCATATATCTGCATATATTACAGTATAGTATTGGTTTCTCGCATATATGGACAACATTAATTATAAATATGTGACATACATATTTGTTTTCAACATATTTAATAAATGTATGTAAACATACACTGTAACCCTTTACTGTAAATTTACAACGAATATCTTACAGAATTGTACTGTATTTCCATAATACAGTATTAAGCTGTATCTTTTACAGAACAGCTGTAAATATACAGCACATTTCTGTTTTCGTCCTGATAAATTCGTTACCATCATACATAGTTCCCACATGACGTCACAACATACGGGCATTTGCCGACCCGGCGCCATTTCTGAGGGCAGAACACAACATTCTTACAATGCAGAACATGAGAAGAAGAAGCTGAAACGGAAATTTTGTGATTAAAAAGTGAAAATGGTCATCTCCTGCTGGGTCAATGGATGTTCCAATCGTGCCGGAGGTTCAGTTAAATTTAGTTTTTTAGCATTTGCCGACCCGGCGCCATTTCTGTGGGCAGAACAATAGTAGAAGAAGCTGAAGCGAGTTAATTTCGTGATAAAAAGTGAAAATGGTGATCTCCTGCTGGGTCAATGGATGTTTAAATCGTGTCGGAGGTTCAGTTAAATTTGGATTTTACAGTATACCGTCATTAGACTTCATGAATGTGAGAAGACTAACGTCAAGCTTTTGTCAGAACAACGACGGAGGTTATGGCTGGCGAGGATAAACAGGAAAGAAACTCCCTCAAAACACGCAAGAATTTGTTGTTTTTTATTGCGAGTGTACACAAATATAAGTTAACACTTTGCAGTTTGAATTATGTCCTGTGAACAAAATGACGAGATATTAAAAACATACAAAAACAACATTGTTTCCACTGTTCGATCGCGCCCGCGACTCTCTCACTCTCTCTCACACACACACATTCCAGCACGGCAATCTCAGATTATGTCCCTAAAGAACCCGCGTATAAAGTAATTCCACATTACATTAATTAATTTGCACGCGAGTTTTATTTATTTTCATACCGTGTATATTACCGTGTATTCATGCACATATTTCCAGGCTCGGAATTGCTCACATGTATTAAAACTCCTAGCCAATACCAGATAATGATACACATGATAATACTGTATCTGCTGCATAATCAGTGCTCAGTGCTTCCTTTGTTAGCGCATACGTATCCACACCATTTATGACTGAAATTTTCGCATTGTACCTCTCTCTGTCTTGTGTTAATAGAGTCTCTTTATAATCCCTGTCACTTTGTCTCTTCATGATTTTCGTAACATTATAAATGGAAAGAAATATTCAAAATTTGCTTGTAAAACTCATAGACAGTATGGTAAAACATTGTAAACACAGCAGCTTTTGCCCTCAAAATGGCGTCTCCGGGGAGGTCACGTGACATTAATTGGCCTGTGGGAACTATGTATACTGACTGAAAAGGCATTGCATTGTGGGATTGATTTCTTTCGCGCTCAATTCAGTTCAAATGTGACGCGTCATGCGAGCAGACAGTAACGTTAGGCAGCTACAACAGGCAAACTCGTTTTGTCAGCGGGATTCAACTGAACAAATAATCATTCCTGTTATCAAGATAAACAATGTCTGCGAATCTGTGAGCAATTTTAAAGCTTTTTTGAGGTTCGGTTCGTGTTTCAAACATTAGTTGCCTGTGACGCAGCAGAAAATGGACGATGTTAACGGTAGCAGCTACCTGAAGACAGATGGAAGAATTTGTCATTGAATAATCTAACCTGCGCGTGACGATAAGTGGGATTTAGAGTTTGAGAAGATGGAGAGTGATATGGTAAGCCAATATATAAGTTTTTTTTTTTTTTTTTTTCGTTCGCATTTCTACATTGTTTTCACGTATTTGGTTTGATTTTGCGAACGCGGTTTACTACCGTGGCCGCGCAAGCAATTCATTGACTCTGTTCACCTGTTTACCAAGTAACGTTAAATTCGACATTTCATATAATAGGCAACCTTTACCATGCTATTTGAATGACGTGCATTTGATATATATTTTTTTCGTTTTAGGCTTTGTAATCTGATGGCCATTGTTAATGTAAGTGCTTTTAAGTAGTGTTACAGTTATAGTCTATGTGGTAAAAAAAAAAAATGCTGTCAAATTCTGTCAGTTCTGTGATCGTGCTTTTGAATCGTTGTCAGAATTTTGCTAGCACATGAAAATCCATGTTCCTAATGCTGTTTTCAAATGTAGTAGGCCTATTCCTGATTGCCATCCCATGGTCCTACAACTACTCCCTAATTCAAAGAAGTTAGACGGTGTTATCCTTCAAGCAGATAAGTAGAGATTATTCAGCAAATCTCATTAATTTGTAATATGTTTTATGTTTTGGTTCTGTTGATCAAGGTTGTGCTGTCCTTTTTAAAAATTGTTTCAGGAATTTGCATCGCTGATGTCCAGCAATCTACATTTGCCAGAAAGTCCACGACTTATTTCCTGGTATGTAAACATTAAAGGGGTAGATGAAACCTAAAATGAAAAGCCATCATTTACTCACCCCACTGCAAAATATGTTTTTCTTAATTAGTGTTTTTATTTTGTTTCCAGTCCAGATATCTACAATTCTTACATGAAGAAGCATTTAATAGACACGTAAAAATTGTCTTGTTTTCTGAAAGATTAAGTCAAAATTAAGTGAGTTTATGCTTAAAACAAACAAAATTATATGCCAGAGCATTTTAGCATTCTAACCAATTTTAATTTTTAGTTGAAAAATTTAATTCATAGAACTATGAATAGACAACTACATCGAACCACAGTGGAACCCACAGTAGTTATTTTAATTATTAATATTATTTATTTATTATTTTATTTTTTATTTTTTTATTCCATTACAGGTCAATCTCTAAGCAACCAGTGCTGGATATTAAGTTTGGAAGGTCAAGGTGTGTGTGAAGGATCACAGCCTCTTCATCACTGGCCTGGCAGCGCTGTTTGCCTCCTCCAGCTTGCAGTACCAGGAAGAGGCAGCACCTTGAGTTTGTTCAGAGGTTAGTCATTGGTATATTTGCCATTCATATATATATATATATATATATATATTAGACTGAATTGTGTCACTAACCTTGACTTGACAGTATTTATTATGTTGACTACTGGTATGAACAATATGGCCCTGGTTTCCATACAGGGCTTAGCTTAAGCCAGGTCTAGGCCTTAATAAAATTTGGGTATTTAAGCAGCTTTTATAATAATGTATCATTAAAAAAAAAAACATTACTGGTGTGCATCTTGAGATAAAACAGTGGCAGTCATATATTTTAAGATATGTCAGTGCAAGTTGTTTTCAGTTGAAGGATTAGTGAAAATTCTGTCATTAATTACTCACCCTCATGTCGTTCCAAATCTGTAAGACCTTCGTTCATCTTCAGAACACAAATTAAGATATTTTTGATGAAATCTGAGAGGTTTCTGAACCACCCCTAGACAGCAATGTCTTTGCAACTTTTAAGGCTCAGAAAGCTAGTAAAAACATTGTTTAAATAACCGCGGGGTTGTTTCCGCGGGGTCTTAAAAAGTCTAAAATTCTGAACTTTAAATTTAAGGCCTTAAAAAGTCTTAAAAACGGCCAGATTTTCATCCTAGGTCTTAAATTTCATTTAGTCAGGTCTTAAAAAGTGTTTACCCTCGTTTATTTCCAGAAACGCTGGCCGCAGAAAGTTATTACAAAGTAGCAAAAAAGTATCGAGTTGTAGCCTACAAAGCGGAGCCCTAGAGCAGGGGTCTCCAACACGTCGCTCGCGTGCTACCAATAGCTCATGGCTTGATATGAGCTAGCTCATCAGAGGCCGTTCACATATCGCGTCTTTTGCACGCTCAAGTTTGTTCAAATGTAGGTGCGCGGCAAGCGCGCTCATAATTGAAGCGACGCGCTAATTTTTTTAACAGACGCAACGAGATGAAAAAAAATCTAAACTTTTCAGAATGCCGCACCGCAGGTCATGTGACAGGAACCAACCAATCACCCCTTTCCATAATAACATTGAAAGCTCAGTCAACATGAAGGATGGGGGTGCACCCAAACACTACTAATAAATATAAGCTAATGTATAAATGTCAGTCAGTAATTTATCTTTTTTGACTCATTCTTTTTATAAAAAAAAATATTTAAAGGCTGAAATATGAGGTTTATCTTTGTATAAAACCTTTTTTGTCAAAACTTTATTTGAACTTGTACATATTAGTAGATAACATGTTGCAAGACACTCTTTTAAAATCTGGCCATCACTTTTAATGGTATTTTAATGTTCATGTAAACAAAGTGCATATTGATGCTAATCAATTTGTTGTTTGCTGTTTTTCGACATAAAACTTGTTGAATTGACTTCATTCTGTAGTATTAGTACTTTTTGAACAGGATTCTGTGATAACTGTGATCATTTTGGTCACTTTAAACATCTCATTATTTCATCTCTAGTTATGATCAACTATGATCAACTAAAATCAACAATAATTGTGTTTTTACAGTATAATATGCAAAAGTACAATTTTCTATTAAAAAAAATCTACCTCTCCCTCTCTCTCTCACACACACATCAGATAATCCTAGATAGATAGAAAGATAGATAGATAGATAGATACTCTAATGATCCCGAGGTAACTATCTAACTTGGATAATGTGTCGTGTAGGTCTTAAATTTCAATCTTTATGGTCTTAAAAAGGTCTTAAATTTGACTTACTGAAACCTGCAGAAACCCTGTCCATGTAACTAGTGCAACCTTAAAGGAGAACTTTTTTTGTAAATTTGGAGTGCTGTCAATACAGAGAACAACGACAAAAATCGGTGTTGCCTACACCGTGCTATCCTCTTTTTAAAATTTGCACCCTGTTGACTTCAATGGGGCAAGTTTTAAACCTGCTTTTAGCCTCTTAACATCCTTGATGTGTCATACAAGTGCCCAGCCATGTGAGTGATTCCTTCAGAGTGAACACGGGTGAATCTGACTGCAGTAGATGTGAAAGATCTTGTTGAAACATCTACAAATGTCCGTATATAGGTGAAAATGCCCCTTGAAATCAATTTAAGGTGGCAAATATTACCCCTTAATAAAAAATGTTAATTTCTGTCACTGCTGTAAACTGACCACTGCATAGAATATGAAAAATATGAATATCTTTGTCAGTCAGCTGTCAACAGGCCTAAACAAGCCATGGCACCAAGCACAGAAACACAATCAGTAAAATGTTATCTAATTATTATCAAGAAAACTTGGAAAATATCGATCGAGACATATTTTGTCAATATTGCACACCCCTAATGCATGGTATTAATTTTGATTTCTTCGGGTCTTAAAAAGCCTTAAATTTGACTTTAAAAAATGTGCAGAAACCCTGCTTCATAATATTTAGGTTGAACCACTGTAGCTATATATTTACCAATGTTTTTACCACTTTTCTGGGCTTTGACAGTTGCAATGATATTGATATCAATGGAAGGACAAAACTATTAGATTTCATCAAAAATATCTTCATTTGTGTCCCGAAGATGAACAAAAGTCTTGAGGGTGAGTAATAATGACAGAATTTAAATTTTTGGGTGCAAACTAGGGCTGGGCAAAAAAATCGATTTTTCGATTAATCGTTTTTTAAAATGTGGTCGATTCAAAATCGATTCTCAAACGCCAAGAATCGATTTTTTTCCATCTTTATTTATCTATTACCCAAGTATTAGTTTTCCTCCACTGTTCATAGGCTTGCAAACTCCATTTTATAGCTAATGCTGTGAGATTTTATGTTAGTTTTATCTAAATCATAAAATAACCTCAACTAGTGCTGCACGTTTAATCATATCGCAATCGCGATGTCAAGCCTATATGCAATTAGGCTATATGACGCAAAATGCTGCGATTTTATATGAAATAAACAAATTTGGTTGTTTAACGCAATTAATGCAGCATCTGTTCATTTTTTGTCATCCTTTGGCAAGTGTTACATGACCCCGCTCTTATTCACGCAAATGCTTTTAAACCATTCATGCACGACAAGACAAAAAAGAGCTCGCTGCCTGTGAATGTCGTGACTGTGACACAGAAAAAGTTGCGATGATATCGTGCGTGCAAACAAGACAGCCCAGAATAGAGTTATCTTTCGCGCTTGAACGAACAATAACACACACAATTATGTCAAAATGTCTTTTTGTTGAGTATTTTCATAACATAAGAGCAGTCTTGTGATGAACGTGAAGAGTTGTGACTCGTGAGAGAATGAGGCGCGTGTGAGATCCGCGTCTCTGTCAACAGCGACTGGTCTTAAAGTAGCCACTAATTATCTCTGTCGTTAAAGTTAATCAAAGAACAAAGGGAACAGAGAAAAACACTCACTGCTCTTGACTAAAGAACTTTTGTAACTTTGATTAGTCTATATATAATTTATAATTAATGCAGCGCAGACTGTTTGATAACTTTATTCAATTTCTGTATATTGCCTAGTTGTTAGACAGGAAGGGCACAGATAAAAATTACATGCAATGTTTTTATATGGGTTTATTTGAGGATTGTTAACCTGTTTGATTAAGACATGCGACTGTTCTGACTTGTCCAATTTTCAGCATCAATAGTTCATCTTGCATCAAAATCCTGTCTATTCATTGTATGCATTTAAAATATAGAGTTGGGTTCTGTTTTAATGTACCCCAATTGTACCTAAAATAAAAAGTTTAATATACAGGTTTGTAGCTCTTAATTTCTTTTTATTAATTAAACACTTGAAAACTTATGTTCACTTTTCTTTTCTTTTTCTTTTTTTAATAAATATAGGATTTGTATTAAATATTCATTGAGTCGAATCGAAATCTAATTTAGAATCGAAATCGAAAAATCGAATCGAGAATCGAAATCGAAAATCGAATCGAGAATCGAAATCGAATCGAATTGAGAGCTTGTGAATCGAAATCGAATCGAATTGTAACATCTGAATCGATACCCAGCCCTAGTGCAAACATGCATTTTAGTCTGGTAACTCATGTTGTCATATATGCAATAAACATTGCAAGGCTTGCAATTAAGTTAAATTATTTCTGTCACAAAGGTTTGGGCTGGATTCTGGCAGTGTGTGCTCTATATAAACGGAGAGTCTAAAGACTGCCTTTCCACTGATACTCTGATGGGACCTGATGAGGGGATGATATTGTTAATGAGCTGGGTGATGAGTAGACAAAAGTTGTAGAATAAAACTTTAAATCCGGCAACCCCACTTCCAAAAATTTAGTTAGTTGACAGTGTGCATGTAAACAGACACATTGAGTTGATGTATTTTACCAGGGCAGAAAAAATATCAGTTATTGATCACAACATCCAACATTGCATTTTTTTTTCACAACATCCAACATTGCATTTTTTTTTTTCATGTTGTTCAGTTTTAGACAGCTTTTGTGCTCTCTCTTTGTCAAAATATATACACTCAGTTAATAATATTTAATTGTTGTTTTTTTCTGCCTTTTAGACGCTTTCTTGACATCAATCCTGAACGTGGATCAAAAACAAAGAAAGGACAAGTAACTTCAAAGAAAACTGGCCAAGTTGTGCAGAACAAGAACACCACTGTAAGCCTACAGGTGTCCTCACTTCTGCGAAACCTTGCAGACTTTGAATGGGATTTCGTTTGCACTTTTATGGACTTCAAAAAAGAAACAGCATTTCACTGTCGTTATAAAGCTGACAGTGGAAGAGCCAGGACATTTTTTAATAGAACTCTGATTGTATTCGTCTGAAAGAAGAATGTCATATACAGTGCCCTCCACAATTATTGAACCCCCTGGTAAATATGATCAAAATTGGCTGTAAAAAATAAATCTGCATCGATTATCCTTGTGATCTTTCATTCAAAAAATGTGCAAAATTCTAACCTTTCATTGAAGTAAAAGAATTGAAAGTGGGGGGAAAATCACATTATGAAATAAATGTTTTTCTCCAAAACACGTTGGCCACAATTATTGAAACCCTTTTATTAAATACTTTTTGCAATCTCCTTTTGCCAAGATAACAGCTCTGAGTCTTCTCCTATAATGCCTGATGAGTTTGGAGAATAACTGACAAGAGATCAGAGACCATTCCTCCACACAGAATCTCTCCAGATTCCCAGATCCATGTTGGTGCTTCTCCTCTTCAGTTCAGCCCACTCATCAGGTCAGGGGACTGAGACGGTCATGGCAGAAGCTTCATTTTGTGCTCCACAACAAATTTTTGTTTTGATTTTGATGTTTGTTTTGGATCGTTGTCCTGATGGAAGATCCAACCACGGCCCATTATAAGATTTCTAGCAGAAGGCGTCAGGTTTTGATTTTTTATCTGTTGATATTTGATAGAATCCACAATGCCATGTATCTGAACAAGAAGTCCAGGACCTCCAGCAGAAAAATATGCCCACAACATTAAAGATCCAATGGTATATTAAATTGTACACATGGGGTACTTTTTATCCTTGTGTTCACCAAACCCATCTAGTGTGTTTGCTGCCAAAAAGCTCTGTTTTAGTCTCATCTGACCACAGAACCCTGTTGTTTGAAGATCCAGTCGTGTCTGACAATTAAATTTGCTGGAATTTGTTTTTGGATGAGCGAGGAGTTTTTTTTTTAAACCCTCCCAAACAACATGTGGGGATGTAGGGGTTGTTTGATAATTTTTTTTTTAGGGTTTCTGACCCTAAGACTCAACTAATCTCTGCAATTCTCCATCTGTGATCCTTGGAGAGTCTTTGGCCACTCAAACTTTCATCCTCATCATCCATTAAGACAGTATAGACACACGTCCTTTTCCTGGCAGATTCATAACATCTTTAGTTGGTTATAACTTCTTAATTATTGCCCTGATGGTCAAAATGGGGATTTTCAATTTTTAGCTTTAGCTATTGTCTTACAGCCACTTTCTAGTTTGTGATGCTCAACAATCTTTTGCTACGCATCAGAACTGTATTCTGTGGTTTTACTCATTGTGATGGATGATTAAGGGGATTTGGCCTTTGTGTTTCCTCATATTTAAACTCCTGTGAAACACGAAGTCATAGCTGGACAGTTTCATGTTCCTAGTCACCCTGGTGTACTAAAAAAGGTAAATATTAATGGGAATATACTTCAGAGATATTTTACTCGTAAAAAATTCTAGGGGTTTCAATAATTGTGGCCAACATGTTTTGGAGAAAAACATTTATTTCATAATGTGATTTCCCCCCACTTTCAATTCTTTTACTTCAATGAAAGGTTAGAATTTTGCACATTTTTTGAATGAAAGATCACAAGGATAATCGATGCAGATTTATTTTTTACAGCCAATTTTGATCATATTTACCAGGGGGTTCAATAATTGTGGAGGGCACTGTATATGCATGTATACATATATGCGTCATATATGCATGTATACATATATGCGTCTTACATATATTTCACATTTATGTGCATATACGGGAAAATATATGGCACTTACATGAAAACGGCCATTTTTGATATATTTTGAAATATATGTTTCATATATGTATATGTGTTTTACATATATGAATTTTGCATATATTCTCATATATGCAGCAGACATACATGGGCACTAACATTATATATGTAATTTACATATATTGACATATATTACATTTCTGTATGGAAATGGTTTGACATTTAGCTTTGATAAAAATTGAACACTTGTTAGTAAACTTGTGGCAACACAGGCTGACCGCAATTTATCTTGCTAGTCTAACTTTCCCCTCCACGACAGTTACACGTTAAAGAATGCTATAAGTTACTGGAAATTATCATTAACGTTATCAAAATACGCTAAATATAAGAACCAATAACGCTAAATACGTAAACATTATTATTATAAACTTTACCTTTCGTGTTGTTAGTTATCACCTTTTGTATTCTCCTGAAGTAACGTTAACCAGCGCTCGCAAGTTAAAACGGAAGTACGTATACCCTGCTTTGCGGAAAAGCGGAAGATCCCCTTCGTTACGGGGAACTCCCGCTGCGTCTAATATAAACGCTACGGGGAATGCCTTCGGCATGCGTTATCTGAAGTCACTATACAACTATTCCAATCTGGATTGGTGTGCGTCATCGTGCGTCATGACGTTGCATGTGACGGTGACCCGGACGCTATATAAGGGTCACAGGAACAAGGAAATGACAGCTTCTGTTCTTCAGCAGCGTTCTATGTCAAACTGTACGTCTTATTTGGTGTTGTCTGTGAAATCTACTATGGCGAAGGCAGTGTGCGTCTCCTTGATTTAAGAAAAATTAAAGAAGCAAGGATGGCGCACACTTGCTTTGTGGTGTTGGGTTGTGAGCGGAGCTTGCACGGACAGTTCTCGAGGGCACTGTCTATTTTGTGCAAACTGAAAGGATTCTGTGACTGGGATCTCGCGTTTGCCGAGGCAGCGCGTAGGTTTATGTCTGCATTGCAATACAGAATCTATAGTGGCTCGGATCTCGCGTTTGCCGAGGCAGCGCGTAGATTACGGCTACTCTGCAATAAAGATTCTGTGACTAATCTCGCGTTTGCCGAGGCAGCGCGTAGATTAATGTCTGCATTGCAATACAGAATCTATAGTGGCTCGGATCTCGCGTTTGCCGAGGCAGCGCGTAGATTACAGGTCTGCAGGGTGTAGACTCTGAGTTTACTCTTCCGCTCCCGCCTGAGCCTGTTTAAAAAGAATAAAATAGGCTTGCGTTCCTAGTGCATCAGCTCGCGTCTGTCGAGGCAGCGCGTTGTCTGTTTGCATTGGGTTCGCATGTGGAGCAGTGTTTACAGGTCTCGCGCACGGTTCGGAAGCCCGCATCACTGCGGCTTCTTCCGACCGTGTTAAAGACCCGGTGTTTGATTTATCTGATTCTGAGGAGTCAGATACTATCAACACTGAACCACGAATATTCACCACATTATGAGGAGTTGCTGGAGAAAGACTGGGGCTGTAATGAAATTAAATGTTTGGTAATTTAATAAGAAGGAAGCATCTAAAAAGAGTGCTTCCTGCAAACCCAGTCAAAATCCTTGTGTCAGAGTCTTCCTTTTTCAAACGATCTCCATACTGAGGTACTGAGATTGTGGAATAATTGAAGAAGAAAATTAAAGGGGAATTTAATGATGCAGGGGGTAGAAGAATATTTCTCCCAGATATCGTATTACCTCTGATGACTCAGACACGTCCCTCCAAAATTAAAGTGGAGCTAATATAAATATTATCTCGAATTTGGTAGGGAAGGCTTATATGGCGGCATGTCAAAAAAAAAAAAAAAAAAATGCATACCTACATATGGTAGTCCAGGTCCCCCGGGGACAGTCACCAGCTCCTCATATTCTGGGAAGTCACCTCTTCCCCTCCCCTTCCCCCTGTACAGGGCTCGGGGTCAGAGGAGACGTTCTCATAAAAAAAATAAAAAAAAGCCCCGAAGTCAGGTCTGAGGACTGCCTTTCGGGCTAAGAAAAAATAAATAAATAAACTATGAGGTCCTGGCGTAAAAACGCGGACCCTTATGGGCACTTTATATTATTTTCGGTTAGTTCCTGCCGATCTATCACTTCAGGTCACCGAATCTCAAAACCTGAGGTCAGTCTCGAGGGACTGATCTCCTTATTAGATTATTCATCGGTTACGTCCTGCCAGTAAACTGCTTCAGACCACCGATAAGCACATTATATCAGCTGAGACTAACCCAGAGAAATTGATTCCTCTTGTAGATTGTTTAGACGCCTGGTCAGGCCTTCCGAATAAATGGACCCTGGGTATAGTTAAAGGATATAGAATCCAGTTTAAAGTAAGACCACCCGATTTTAACGGGGTATTTCACACACTGGTTTTCTCACATCAGCGCCAGGTGATGGAAAATAAAGTTGAATCTCTTTTAGCAAAAGCAATAGAAATTGCCCCTAATCAGGAGAGGGATTCAGGTTTTTACAGCCGTTACTTCATTGTTCCGAAAAAGGATGGTGGACTTCATCCTATTGTAGATCTTAGAGTATTGAATAAATCTTTGAGGAGATTTAGTTTCAATATGCTCACTATACCCAGTATCATTCAGCAAATCAGATCTGAAGACTGGTTTGTGACAATAGATCTCATGGATGCTTATTTTCATAACTTCATCATCCATTATCATAGGAAGTTCCTTAGGTTCGCTTTTGGGGGGAAAAGCTTACCAATATAGGGTTCTTCCTTTCGGCCTAACTCTATCCCCTTGCACTTTCTGTATGGATGCTGCCCTTGCTCCACTGAGACTTCAGGGGAACCGCATCCTAAATTATTAGATGACTGGCTTATTCTGGCAGAACCAGAGACGCTAGCAATCCAACATCGAGATGTTGTTTTGCGTCATCTTCAGTGCTTGGGGCTAAGGCTCAATGTCAAGAAAAGTTCTCTGTCTCCTCTTCAAAGAATAAAATTTCTTGGAGCTGAGTGGGACTCGCAATCTATGCAAGTTCACTTGACCCAGCCACGTATTTAAAGTATCGTGGCTGCAGTTAGAGCTATCAGGTTAGGCCAGGCCATCACTGTCAAACATTTTCAAGGAATTTTGGGCCTTATGGGGCCCTACAGTGGTGGCTCGGGACCAGGGGGTTTTCCCCAAGGGGCAACCCCTTCCATATGATTAGAGTTACGTCCAGGTACCTTTGTTCTCTAGTCATATGGAAAGACATACGGTTCCTGTCCCAAGGCCAGGTGCTTGGAGCTTCGTGTCCCAGAAAAATTCTGACCACGGATGCTTCCCGCAGGGGCTGGGGTGCGGTCATGGAGGGCCGGTACACCCGCGGGGTCTGGAAGGACCATCACCTCTCATGGCACATCAGTTGCCTGGAGATGCTGGCAGTATTCTTTGCCCTCAGGCATTTCCCTCCAGACCTCAGAGGCCATCAGGTCCTTATTGGGTCTGATAATATATCGGTGGTTTTCTATATCAACCATCAGGGGGGCTTGAGGTCTCGTCCTCTGTGCAAATTGGCCCATCATATTCTATTTTTGTCTAAGGACAAATTTCTCTCTGTGAGGGCTATGTATATACCTGTGGTTGATAATGTGGGAGCAGACACCCTGTCGAGGCAGGGGCCCAGGCCAGGGGAATGGAGGCTCCACCCCGAGGTGGTGGAGCTTATATGGGAGAAGTTCGGCCAGGCGGAGGTAGATTTATTCGCTTCTCATGAGAATTCTCATTGCCCGCTCTGGTTCTCTCTCTCGCATCCAGCCCCGTTGGGTCTGGAGGCCATGGTACAGACGTGGCCGAGGCAACGTCTGTACGCCTTTTCCCCCGGTCGCTCTACTCCCTGGAGTTCTGGAGAGGGTCAGAGGATTTTGAGTAGATCTTATTCTCGAAAAACCACACTGGCCTTCTCGAATAGGGTGATCTGGTGGCCGAGGTCATCAGATCAGCTACCTCCAGAACTCCCCGGCTCAGGAAGTTTTAATTGAGTTAGCTGGACCCAGCCTTTTACTGCCCTATGGCTTCAGTACTGGGATTCTTCTATACTCTAATCGGGACCTCTCGTCCACGCTCAGAGCCGCTATGGCGCCTACGGCCTCCGTATGCTCTCAGGGTGGTCCACCCGGGTCGTCCCATGACCTCCATATTTCCCTGTAGCCTTCTAGGATGAATCCTGTTATCCTTGCAGGCTGACAGGTCTGTGGAAAGAAAAGCCCCTGTCGGTTCTGCGGGATACGTGTATATATGTTAGATTAAAAGAAAATCTACATATTTTGGAAATCTGTTAGCTTTCTAGTAGGAAATTTCCCCGGTCACCAATAAGGGTACCGGAGGCTATCTTATGATTTCCTCTGGCTCTTCATCCTTCATCCTTCGTTGCTATAAGTGTGACAGGAGAGCCTTCTAGGCTTTTAGGGTTATCCACTAATGGTGCCTTGGAGTCAGTGTCCTGCCTTTTTAGGCATATGTATATATTGGACCTCACTTCTGAGGCTGTTAACTCAGCCTTTTTCTTACACCAAAAAAGACAAGAATAAAATTCTTAGTATAGTGGGTTCTATAAATTCTCCCCTGTCCTTAGCAATGATCCTCACCTTCAGAGTGCTTTCTGCCTCTGTATGCTGCGTCAAAATCTGGATGAACCCTGTCTCTGCAGGCTATCATATTAAATTGCTTAGAGCCTTTATTCGGCTCCGCAGAGTATATCTATATAGGGTATTAAATGGGAGTTTGTTAGCTTTCTTTGAGATATTTCTCCCCGGTAACCAAGGTACCGGAGGCTATTCTAAAAATTCCTCAGGCTCTTCATCCTTCGTTGCATGTGCGGTGTAAGCAAGAGAGCCTCTTAGGCTTCCAGAGATGATCCACTAAAAAGGTGTTAGGAGTTAAGTGTTCTGCCTGTCATTAATCAGGCCTATATACTTGGACCTTAATATCGAGGTTGTTGATGCAACCTTCCCTTTGTACACCAAACAAGAAAGAATAAAATTCTTAGAACAGTTGGATCTTTCACTCTCCCTTGCTTTAGTGCTCTTGAGTGTGCCAGATGTTTCACACCAGGGGCGCCTGTTCTCGGTGGGGGCTAGCTGGTACTCGTTCCCCGTAGCATTTATATTAGACGCAGCGGGAGTTCCCCGTAACGAAGGGGAACGTCTCGGGTTACTGGATGTAACCCTGGTTCCCCCAGAGAGGGGAACGAGACGCTGCGTCCCCTCTTCCCACCTTCGGGGCGCCCTGAGAACAGCTGCTTTGAACCTTTTTCGAAGCTGTCATTTCCTTGTTCCTGTGACCCTTATATAGCGTCCGGGTCACCGTCACATGCAACGTCATGACGCATGATGACGCACACCAATCCAGATTGGAATAGTTGTATAGTGACTTCAGATAACGCATGCCGAAGGCATTCCCCGTAGCGTTTATATTAGACGCAGCGTCTCGTTCCCCTCTCTCGGGGAACCAGGGTTACATCCAGTAACCCGAGACGTTTTCTGACGTCATTGTGAAAAGGGCCTAGTGTACGGAGTTCAGGTTAGACAGTAAAAGGTTTAACTTGTTAAAAGATTGTGACTGTTAATTGTTTTCCATGTTCAATATATTTGTTTTATTTGTAATAAATCATTATGGCAGTGCAGTATTGTCTTAATTATTTTTTTATTGCTTAAGAAGTGGTAGGTATATCGTTGGTTTGAGGTGATAAATATTCTACAAAAGTGTCGTCTTTCTGGCTCCTTCAGACACAGAAACCGCTGATTAAAGAGATTCATATATGCTGTGTGTGCATACTCTGTAGTGAAAGTTTATCTAGCCCTGTACAGCCTCCTTTTTTAACTTATGAAATCATTAATTAGCCTACTCAGTAGGGACATACAGTTGCATGGAAGGGCATATTCAGGTTACCATATTTCAGCAATGACACATCAGAAAATGTTGTAATGCAGGATTTCGTTTAAGAATTAAATTATCTATACCTATACGTGCTCGTTTTTTTGAGAATTTGTGAAATAATAAAGTAATGACATCTACAGTATGCTTTGTAGGCACATAAAGTTGCATGTTCTGGGTAACATATTTCAACAATAACACATCAGAAAATGGATTAAAATGTGTTTGTGTGTATTATATATATATATATATATATATATATATATATATATATATATATATATATATATATATATATAGAGAGAGAGAGAGAGAGAGAGAGAGAGAGAGACCTATATAAATTATATATATATATATCCATTCATACATACATACATACATATACAGTATATCTTTAATCTGTTAGACTGGAGTAATGGATAACTTCTAATAAAGAACAAAAATGACGTAACATTAAATCTCATTAAATTTCTCCATACTTTTAAAAAGACATTTAGAAAGAAATGGAACTTAAATACAAAATGAGTACTCTGGTTGAATTTACCACGTAGCTTACACCATTTATAGAAGCAGACAAGAGTATTTTGTATTTTTATTTAGTTAGAAAACAGCCAGTGTGTGATTTATATTTCAGAGGAAAAAAAAAACCTCATTTTATTTAAATTAATATTTTTTTTGTGTATTTTCAGTCCATCATATTATTGTGTATGGTCTATGTTGGTTGACTATTTAAAATTATTTTCAATTAAATAAAATGTTCAAACTCCCAAGCTTTGTTTTCATTGTATTATTTATTTTTTGTTTTAAGCTTTGTTCAATTTATAATATTATTAATCAATTTTAATTATATCTTTTCAATTAAATCGTTTAAAACAAAGTCTTTATAATAACGTTGTTTTAAACTTTAAAACGTTCCGCGCATGCATTGCCGCGCCCACTTCCGGCACCAGACTGTTACGGTACGTTCACACGGGGCGTCAGCGTCAACGCTTCCCATTGACTTTGAATGGGTGACGTCAAGCATTGCCGAAAAGAATTGTGGATCCGTCGGCGGCGCTTCACTGGCGTTGCTCGCGGCAGAAGTTGAAAAATTCTCAACTTCTGCCGCGAGCAGAGAATTTTTCAACTTCTGCCGCGAGCAACGCCAGTGAAGCGCCGCCGACGGAAGCGTCAGCCAATCAGATCGCTCTATGCAAATACAGTAGCCAGGCGACAGCCAATCACGTTCATCCTGTTCAAGAGCAGCAAACTGAGGATAAATTTTAAAATGGAGGAGAAACTAATTATTGCGGTGGGCAATCACCCGGTCCTTTATGACCATTGAATGACAATGAAGCTTGTTGTTGAGTTCCTGTCTAATTTCATTGGCTGACGCTGCTATGACCATGGCGTCAGTGCCAAACTTCAGCCACGCCTTCCGTCAAGCGTTGACGCTGACGACCCGTGTGAACGTACCGTTAGGCTGGCGCTGTCATCCTCACACTGCTATGACGTATGGTTCTGCGGTTCTGCAGTCAGACATCTCCCTCTGTCACTGGCCTGTAAATCGGGTTGGTCCGGTCGGAGATCCTTTATCGTTTTTTTTTCTTCCAGCGAACGTCTTTTGAAAGGTTTTTATTTGTAAATCAATGACAGAATTTGGTTTAACTTCTGCCATTCTCTCTACGAAAATGATCAGCCTAGCAAGGTTTTGACGGAGTCGGAGTGACGGGTGTCGCCCGCGCACTCGCAGTAGTGGCAAAGAGCGTTGAGTTGTTTTGTTTAAGTTTATTTAGATAGGGACAGATACAAATAACAGATAAGCTTAACAGTCATCCGATGTATGTATCATAGTGTTTTTAGCTAAAGCTAATTCACGACACTTGTCCCTAGTAGGGCTTTTTGATAAAAAATACAGTTTTACAGAGGAAAAAAAGACAAAAAAGACAAAAAAATATATACAGAGAGGGCAAAGTGTAAAGACTAAATATGAGAACAAGATTGTTCCTGAATTAACCACGATTTGGTGTTTTTTTAAAAGGTGGCTAATGTCGGTATGCATTTCAAGTGGTCTGGCAGAGAATTCCATAATTTTGCCCCTTTTATTGAAAAGGCAGCCTGGGCAAATGATGTTCTGCGAAAAGGAATACTACAATTGCCTTTTGACGCTGATCGGGTGGTGGATCTGGTACTTTGCTATCTTGTTATTGTTTTACAAAGCGGTAGTGGAGCAGCGTCATTTAGACATTTGAAGACCAGTTTAACCATATGCAGGGAGATAAAATTAGCAAAACTTAAAATCTTATATTTACTTTGAATTAGGCAGTGATGGTACCTTATTCTTTTCTTGTCCAGGACTTTCAGGGCTCGGTTATAAAGACACTCTATGGTTTTGACTGATGACTGATGAGCTTGGGACCATGTGGTTAAACCAGTGGTTCCCAAAGTGGGTGACAACTGGCTAGGGGTGCCACAGAATCTCAGCTTTATTTTCCAATTTAAACAGCCTAAAATAACTATCGTACCATATAATAACCTTTTACAGCCAAGGTTATAATCGTTAACGAAAACGAACGAAAAAACACGCAGCGTATTCGTTCAGTTGCATTTCCTTTCCCTGCTCTCCCTCCGTCTCTCTGTCACCCATGTGTCTCTCACATGCGCGCATGCACACACACACACACACACACACACACACACACACACACACACACACACACACAGCCCCTCCACTCCGTGCACACCGTGTCTCCATGAGAACGAGTGTTCGTTCGACGTTGAAAGCAAGTTCGCGGAAGGTTGGTATCTCTATCTCGTGAACACCTTTACACAATCACACATTAAAAAGTGGTATAAAAATATTTTAAATTCTGAATATAATTTTGTCAGTGTGTTATTGTCGACCCGAGAAGCGATTGCGCCTTCTTTAGAAAGTTAACTAGTCGCAAGTTTGAGGAAAAATGCACTTTTTGGTTGTGGTTGTCGATGTCAAAACACTATATAAGCTGTGATTCAAATATTAAATAATGTTATGTCATTATGTCTTTTTGAATCTTGCCCCTGACAAATAACCCAAATTACAAAAAAAAAAAGACTAAAACTAACACTAAAACTAATAAAAACTAAACGAAAACTAAGCATTTTCAAAAAATAAAAACTAAACTAAACTAGCAAACCCACTTTAAAAACTAATTAAAACTAAACTGAATTTGAAAACAAAAAGTCAAAACAAAATAAAAACTAATGAAAAATGCAAAACTATAATAGGCTAACCCTGTTTACAACATATTTTAAAATCATATCAAAACACCAACATATGCAAAAATATTTGGAGTTGTTTATTATTATTTAAAGAGTTAAGTATCTTTAAATCTTTTTTGTTCCAATGATTCTCACATACAGTAGCCTTATTGGTTAAAATCAGTCTGTTTACGTGTGTCCAGTTATTAATGGACTGATGATTCATCTGAAGGGGTTGTTTCGCCTCATATTATGTCTGTTGTGATGCATTCATAATAAATTCATGCTGCTGTTTATGCTTCATTTGTTGTTTGCTCATCTGGATATAATTGTATATATGTATGTACATATGTTCGTTTAGTTTAATTGGGTTAGGGTGCCGTGGAAAAAAAAAACATTACAAAGGGGTGCCATGCTTTCAAAAAGTTTGGGAACCACTGGGTTAAACCATAAGATATATGTGAGAGAATCATAGAATTTAGAAAGATAAAAGCACAGTCAAGAGTCAGGCAGTTTCTTATCATCATAAAACAGCTCAAGTTGGCCTTAATGGTTTTACAGATTTTCTTGATATGACTTTTAAAATTCAACTGATAGTCTATGGTTATTCCAAGATACGTCACTTCAGGTACTTGTTCAATAAGTTCCCCATTAATTTTTACGTTCAAGAGTTGTGTTAGAGGTAGTTTTTTAATAGAAAAACAGACAGAGTTTGTTTTTTTGGTGTTTAAAGTTAAACAAGATGAGGCCAGCCAAGATGATATTTTTTCTAAGTTAGCATTTAGTTTGTCAGCCACAGAAATACAGGTATTACCAGATGCATACACCACTGTGTCATCTGCATACATCTGTTTTTTCATACATTTTGTCATCTCCTGATTAAAAATCGGTATTACTAGAGCATTTTTCCACCCATCTGTTAATTGCCCGGATTTAATGGAAATATTAACAAGATTAGTGAGAGGCTGGACCAGAATGCTACTATATTTTTTTAAGAAAAGCTGTATCTAAATTAAAAATATCCTTTGAGGAGGTGGTGTTTAAGTCCTGTATAGCTTTCAGAACAGTTGTCTGACCGACATCCCTGAGCTGGAATGAGTTATCTTGATCTTCAAGCAGGTCTACTGTTGTTAGGTCTATATCATTCCAGCATGGAAAGCTTGATGCAAGGTTGTTAACAGATTGTAAAAAGAAGTTGTTGAATTCATTAGCAACTTGTGCACTATCAGTGATAATGTATTCACCCATTATGAGTTCATATTTGTTTTGGGTGGCATAACCCTTTGGATTTAGTAGGCTGTTCAATTGCTTCCAAATTAATTTGCCATTCCCTTTAGCCTCTGATAGAGCTTGAATATAATGATTTGATTTGGACATTCTAAGGTCTTTAACAACTTGGTTACGCAAGCTTTTAAATAATTTCAAATCAGTGTCCCTTCGGGTCTTGATAAAAAATTTCAAGGCAAAGTCTCTCATTTTCATCAGTTTTCAAATATTATCGTTCATCCATGGTAGCTGAAATTTTCTCTGGGATTTTTTTCGCTTTTTAATATATTTATCAACAATACTCTCAATAATGGACATAAGTTTATTACAGCAGTCATTTACTAGATCATATTGTTGGAGCTCATCCCAGTTAACATCCTTTAACTCATTCTCAAATTCAGTCAGCTTTTTACGAGGGATTTCAAGTTTAAATGAATTCTGATTTGGATTTAAAAACCTAGTCATTCTTTTCTTTGTCAGTTTTCTTGCAATTAAAATCATATTATGGTCGGATAGACCAGTAACTAAATTATGTTTTTATGATTCTGTCAGGTTTGTTCACGAAAATTAAATCTATTAATGTTTGAGTATTCCTGGTGATACGTGAAGGGGCTTCAATCATTTGAATAAAGTCATGTTTGGATGCAAGGTTTTTCAGTTTTTTCCTACAGTGTTTGTTAAGCCAATTTATATTAAAATCTCCGAAGACAAGCACCTCATTCTTGTGCTTAAAATTCTTAAACAGCGCATCCAAGTTATCGCAGAGCATTTCAGTACACGCCGAGGGAGGATTATATACCACTAAAATATAAAATTGCATACTTTGCGACAGGTATTACATTAACCCCCTGGGGTCTGAGGGGTTTTTGGGGTCCTTGAGATGTTCTGACATGCCCTGACATTTGTGCTTTTTTCAGTTGCTTATAAACATATTAATGGCAAAGGTGTAAATTCACTCTATTTAGCACAAACAGGGCTACCATAATATGTGAACAACTTGCATGTACATGTTTGTATTTTTGATAGAATAATGTTTATGCATGTTTTTTTCAAAAACAAAAAACTAAAGTTTCTGAAATAAGGCCATAAAACATATTCTAAATATATGTAAATAAGACTTCTGACTAATGGATGACGTTGCCTAGAATTTTTTCTTCAAAATTATGTGAAAATCATCCTGCCTAATCATTCACATAACACAATACATTGATTTAAATCTTGTAAAACACTTTTTGTTTGGAAAGGCCATATGCGGGTGGGCGTGATTCACACCTGCGGAGACAATGGGGCCCGCATAATGAGGCTGCATACGTAATGAGCCTTTCATTCAGGTGTGTGACTCAGCCACAAGAATGCAAGGACAATATATAACTGGTTTGTTGTTTTTTTCCACAAATTTTGCTTGCAAATTGTACAATATCCAAGGTAAACATTTCTAGAAATTGTGCAGTTAATTGTTCTCATACTGTATTTTCAGATTTGGAATATATTCTCTTCCCAAATGTGTCACTAATAAAGCATAATAAAATTATTTAAAGAGAAGGCTTATAATGACCTTTTAAGATTTTGTTTACATCTATCCTTATATAAATATATATATATATATATATATATATATATATATATATATATATATATATATATATATATATATATATATATGTTTTTTTTGTTTTGTTTTTTTAAGGTTATACAATTACAACAACATTTAAAATTGTAACAATATTTCCAGTGTAATCTTTCTTTGTATTCGCGATTCATATTTAAACAGTATTTTTGCCAGCTGTAGTAGCTCCACAACAGCGCGCATCTGTGCGTTCGTTCGTTCATTCATTCATACACAGAAACGCGATCAATATTTAAACAGTATTTTTGCCAGCTGTAGTAGCTCCACAACAGCACACATCTTTGCGTTCATTCATTCCGATTAGAACAAAGCAAACAGAACTGACCTAATTCCTCAGCGGGATCCGTTTGCTCCTCGAAATGATACTTCCAGAACTTCTGAGGTAAATTTTTGCAGGATTATTATCAAGATAGTATTATTCCTCACAGCATCGTAAAGTACATAAGTCTGAAAGTGAACTCGCGGTGTGTGTTATCCAGCTGATGTGGGCGTTTCACAGGTTTGTTTGGATCGCCTCACATTTGCGTTTGAATAGCGCGCGCTCTCCGTGGGCGGAGCACATTAAAACTTAATGAGCTGAGATGAGAACGACTGACATCTCTCTCTTTGCATGCATATTACATAAACTGTGAATATTTGTTTTTTATAAAAATTACTTCATTTTAAAGAAGAGAATTCAAGCTTCATGCCTGTGTGACTGTATGCCTGTTTGACTGAGTATTCGCTGAGTTACAGTTCATTTTCGGACGCGTTTCAGAATTGACTTCACTGACGGAGAGTAGGCAGAACTTGCATCATGTTTATTTTTCTTTATTTGGCGAAAAGCACAACAATTTGTTTTTATTATGAGCATACACAAAAAAAATACACACTAAACAGGATCGATTGATGTATAACACAAGCATATAAGATAAAAATTAATTTTTATTATTATTTATTTTTTTGCACTCATACGGAAAAAAAACGAGCCTGTCGCGCCGGCGCGACAGCTGACCTCAGGGGGTTAATACATAGACATTCAGTAGACATATCAACAGTTGGATAAGTTTCCTTTGCATTGAATGTGTCCTTAATGTATATCAATACACCCCCACCCCTACCCACATTTCGATCCCTTCTAAAGCATATATACCCCGGAACATCAATTATGCTGGTTGGAATTTTATCATGTAGCCAAGTTTTACTAATACAGAGAAAATCGATACTGGACTCAGACAACAATATCCTGATCTCATCTCGCTTGGGAAATAAGCTTCGAATGTTTAAATGTTTAAGACCTCCCATAATACCTTTAGGTTTTACCGTGGAATCCCAAATCACTTTGGCATGATTAACAGTTTGAAAGAATAAAGTCTGTCTCTGTTTGGTCAGTGCTTGTGTTTGGAGTGGTCTTACTTTGGCAGGGAGAGTAGTTTTTCCTCGACAGCCAGTACTGTTAGCTGAGCGGCCCAGGGCACTGACCATGCCTAGTCCGTTATCCATCGCCGCACCGGCCTCCGTCAACCTCTCTGCCCGCTCCGTCGCTCCCCCGACGTCGCAGAGCTGCACATTCAGGTCCCCGTGCCAGGCTCAGTCCTCGCTGGTGGATAGAGACTGGAAACCTGCGGTAAGGAGCGGATCGGACCGGTGTCATTCAGGGTAGGAAACTCCACTCGCTGGCGGGGAAAGAAGCCCGCCGCGCCGCCAACAGGTGTATCCAAAGATGCATCCACAAGACCTGGGCCTGGATTGAGCTGCACTTCTTCCGCGAGTAGCACCAGGAGAAAAAGGTATGATACCGCATAAGATTTGTTTGCTTTAATGAGGGACATAGCTTAGTGTTTGAACATTTCTTATAAACTCTGGTTGAGTTCTGGGTTTTAAGGATCCAACCATAGAGGCAAAAAGTGTAAAAAAAAGTATAAAAAATACCGCTGTAGCGCAGATGAGCAGCAAGCGACTCAGGTGGCATTGTTTGTTTGTGTGCTGTCTCTGGCGTTCAAGCCGTTTTTGTTCAAGACGCACACATATGCTTTGCTTTTTGCTAAATATCAGCGGTGATTGCCTCGGTATGTAAAGCTTGATCAACCGATATTTGAGATGCGTTGAGAAATGAGTTAATCCAATAAAAAATGCAACAAGTGCAGCAAGCACGGAGCCCCACCAACCGTGTATGCACACTGTCACCATGATACTCTGTGTATGACTGTGTATGAATATCAATAACGGTGATAATGCAGTAACACACACAATCAGTTACACAACTGGAAAAATGTCAATTTAGTGAGTGTGTGTGTTTATGTAATTACACACTTCTGATAAAAATGAGAAATTGTTAAATGGTACCACATTTTCTTTTACAGTGTGTCAGGGTGTGCGTGTGTGTGTGTCAGTCAGTGTGTGTTTGTTTTTTAACGTGACACAGAGACACTGAAGAGTTATTATAAAGTGTAAATCCAGCACAGAGGGGTTCAGTGAATTTGTGTGTGAATGTGTGTAAGCGTGTGAGTGTGTGTGTGTCAGAGACGCTGTAGAAGGACAGAGTGCTGGCCGACACGTCCACAAACACTCCTACTCTCTTACAGGATCCTGGATCAGCAGAAACAGCAGTGGAGTTATTATTGTGATATACAGTGAATCCGTGATTAGAGCAGCTCAGACACCAGGACTTCTCATTCCCTCCAAACACACTGTCTAAATGCCATCCTTTCCTCTTGATTCCTTTATATGACACTGATATACCAGCATCTCCACTCCATTCAGCCTCCCAGTAACAGCGTCCAGTCAGCCTCTTTCTACACAGAACCTGAGGATAATGCTCAAATCTCTCTGGATGATCAGGATACGACTGACTCTCTTCCACACACGTCACCTTTCTGTTCTTCCCAGACAGAACGAGATCAGTGTTTGCTGTGTTTGGATCCAGTGTGAGATCAACAGCATCTGAACACAAGTGCACACATTACAACAGCAACATTTACAACAACACACACTAAAACTGTGTTTGAGGACTTACATCTGTGTAGTCTTGATGTCATCATGAACTCTTTAACTTCTGAACCGTGATCCACACTAGAAAACACACACACACACACACACACACACACACACACACACACACACACACACACACACACACACACACACAAAACAACATTATAGAAAAAAAGGGGAAAAAAACACTAAATTATATATGAGAGGGTCGCCTTTATCTGAACTATAAAAACTTTCAGAGAAAAATTCAGTCAATATACCAATGCAAATGAAAAGGGAAATGTATTGCATTTGGGGTAAAATTTTGTCATTCTGACATATATGTTGGGGTATGATTTTCAATTTGAACAGCTACAATTATTTTGACAGACATATTTGAACACCTAAACCTATTTTGTATTTAATTTAGTATTTTTGGTTTGTTATCATATTTCATGAAGACATTGATCTGTCTGTGATCAGAAAAGGTGGTTGAGCTTTGATGGTAAATGCACTAAAGTTGGAGGGGCTTATATTTGTTATTGTATTATCTACTGCGAAGACCCTAGAGTTGTAAGTGAAATGTCCACAGGAATCTATTATAATTCTACCATTTAGAATGTAAAAAACAAAGTTTTGACAGATATGCACCAATGTTTGTTGACTCCAGTTTCCTGGTTAATAAAGAAGTGTCTCTTGACAACCTCAAAAACTATTAAAAACTCTCAGTCTCACATGCACACCAGACAGGATGAGTCTTACTGATCCACTTACTTGAGTTTGTCCAGTGTGCAGTCTGGATGCTTCATTGCATCAGAGAGCAGCTTCACTCCTGATTCTCCTGGGTGATTGTAGCTCAGATCCAGCTCTCTCAGGTGTGAAGGGTTTGAACTCAGAGCTGAAGCCAGAGCAGCAAAACCTTCCTCTGTCACCATACAGTGAGATAATCTACAACAACAATAAGTGTTCATGTCAGTGTGCTTCATTTTTAGAGAATATACACTACATTAAATACAGGGCTCTTCCACTGGCAGATTGCTGGCTAAATTCGACCCATCAACTATCTTTACAAGGACCTTTGATTGATTGCAATTAGGGATGTCGCAATTACCTAATTTCACAATTGACAGATTAAAATTGTCATGTTACTAAACTGTAAGAGAAATGCGCATGTAAAACTCAAAATGAAAACATGGTGGAACAATGAAATCTCCTGGACCTGTATTCACAGATGTTAGTTAAGCTATTGGGAGCATTTTGGCAATCGAAAAATGATTCAGGAGTAGTTGATGACAGGTATGCAATATGCAAAACATTCAGATGAAAAGTGTCAGCAAAAGCGGTGAACACATCTAACATGTACAGCACCTGAGGGATCATCACCATCCACACCCAGATGAAGGTAATAACTTTACAAACATAATAAATAGCCTGTTACTTACTCCTATCCAATAATCGCAATAAGCTATGCACTTTGTTATTTAGATAACAACAAGATCTCAACGTTTAAATTAAAACAATAAATACCATTTTAACACATTTTGACACTTTAATGCATGTGACAGATCGCTATAGCCACATATCTGTTTAAGTGGAAACATGGAGCGCACCTGAACTGATCATCTCTGTATCTGTGCATCTCTGCACCTGACCTGATCATCTCTTTATCTGTGCATCTCTGCACCTGAACTGATCATCTCTGTATCTGAACTGATCAGCTCTGTATCTGTGCATCTCTGCACCTGAACTGATCATCTCTGTATCTGAACTGATCAGCTCTGTATCTGTGCATCTCTGCACCTGAACTGATCGCTGTATTACTAGTTTGTCATTAACGCTACCTCTGAAAATCCTCCTGTCTGCCACCGGAGGTCTTCCTCATCTGAGTATTAGCACTTGGACTACAAATCTCAGAACTCGCATACCAGGACTGATTGCACAAACATTTGTTCTTCATTTTATGGACTATTTAAGCATAAAATGGAGAACAAATCTCACTGTGAATCTCCCTAGGCAGTGGCAGCGCTAAGATGGACACCCTCTGGAAACTGGTCATATCCACAGCAAGCAACAGAGCAAACATGCTTCTACCTCATCTGTTCCCCTCACATTCCAGTCATCCTTTGTCTACCTTGTCTTCAGAGACACAATCACGTAATCAATAACTGTCATAGTAATGAAGGTGGACTGGTTCTTAGGTAGATTTGGTCATCGCCATGGAGACAGGAACCCCATTAAATGACTTTAATGTCCATCAAGTTCACTGGTTACATTGGTAAGGATGGTCACTTCCATCCTAGAGAGAGAGAGAGAGAGAGAGAGAGAGAGAGAGAGAGAGAGAGAGAGAGAGAGAGAGAGAGAGAGAGAGTGAGTGTGTGTGTGTGTGTGTGTGTGTGTGTGTGTGTGTGTGAGAGAGAGAGAGAGAGAGAGAGAGAGAGAGAGAGAGAGTGTGGGATATAGAGTGAGTGAGTGAGATAGAGTGAGTGAGTGAGTGAGTGAGTGAGAGTGAGAGTGTGTGTATGTGTATGTGTGTGTGGTCTAAAAGGAAAGGAGAAATAAATTATATAAATTAAGTGAGTCTAGAATAAACATGATAACATTACCACTTGCAAATTACCAGATACCATAGCAGATGTAAAGCTGTACTCAGGACTGTAATACAATATACAGATAATGTGTATCCTTAAACTTGTTAGCTTTATGAACCAAATACACATGCATATGCATAGGTCAATATACATTAAGTGTACATTTGACAAATTAATCACACTTATAAACTAACATTTGAATAAGGTGTAAATATGTCACAATGGCATTAACAGGCTCACATAACGCTTATGTTTACACGAACATTCGCTCGTGCGGAGCCGCAGGTCTTCCTCGCATCTGTTTACTGTATCTTACATATAAACAACTCAGCGATTGATCGTAATCAGCAGCAATAAACAAGATGAATAAACACTTGCTTTTAGTCGTTGACGCACACAACTCTGGCAGGAATTACAAAAAACAACACACAAACCACCTCTCTATGATAGAGCGAAAACTAAACTAAAAAGTTCTACGCACGGTCACCCGACCAATGCTGCAGTTTGCAAATGCTATCATTGTTTTTTGGCAAGGTATACACCCCTAGTATTAGAAAAATCATGATAGCAGTGCAGTGGTGGTAGCGAAATCACTTTTTTGAGCTCATGAAGTTACTAACCCCCTAAAATAAATTCCGTTTTTGAAATCTGGTGTATATCTGGTTTAGGCTCATGCTAGGGATATTGTCAATATTCTATAACATGGTGCTTGGTATCGTTGGAAAGGGGACCTTTTAGGCTTTCATTTAAGCTCAGTACTGAATCTGTCTGACAAACACAGAGGCCACAAGACTTCTTTAAACCTGAAATAACACATTTTTTCACACTTTCCGCCTAAACTGTATGCTTTCTTTTATCCCTGTGGCATGAAAGAACACCATGGACACAAAACTTGGGGGTTGGGGTGCTACCATAGAAACCGAAAATTGTCGGGCCAGCAGCATGTGTCCAAATTTCAATATTAACCGTTCTATTTAATCAGAAACGATCTGAAAACAGGGCTTTAAGTGTAAAATACCAAACTTGTCCTTTAATTTAGCTTAAAAACTTTTACATAGGAGTCTTAGCTTAAGAGCGATTCGGGGCCGATCTGAGAGCAACTCTGAGCAAGGAAAAGACAAAAACTTTCATCTTAGTGGGGAGGCGGGGCTGACCCCGTTGCTATGTATGACACAATCTTTTGAAGACTGTGATTGGCTGGTTGTCCAAGAATTAAAAAAAGAGTGATTTTAAGTATAGGGTCTATTCTAAGCCTTCACTTTGAAATTACATGTGACTGTACATTACACACTGCTGCATTGTTGCATTTTCCCAGTTGCCAAATATCGTAATGTAGTGATTACTTTCATTTCTGGCGCTATGGCATTTTGCGCTGTGTCGGAGATGTTAGCGTGTCTCTAATAAGATCTGTCACAAACATGATCCCTGCACGATCTAATCTATAGTGCCTTATTAACTCACTGTCATCCATTGTCTGCAACACATTTTTTTCTCCCTCTTCATCTTTCTGCCATGTTCTCCTCTGCTAAAGAAACTCTTTAGCCTCTGAAAAGTCCTCGTCCGTACTCCTTATAATTTTGACCTTAAGACCTCTTTTAAGGGTTAAGATGCTTTCTGAATTACTTTTTTCTTTACTGGGATTTTTTCTTTAATTTTAAGAGTAAACGCCCACATTTCTAAGAATTTTCTTAGAATTTTGTCACTAGGAGCTACTCTTTGCATTAAGATTCTTTGTGAATACGGGCCCAGGTATATCTGGCCTGTACTTGAACTCAATCTTTTGATCTAGATATACTTAAAAGAATAATTAAGAATTCAAAGTATACTTGTCTTGTAGTTGTGTTAACTCTTTTGATTGAGTAGTCAATTAAATATACTTTTTTTACATACAGTAGTTCTTCATATACAGTCTTATGAAACTTACATTGTTTGAAAATATTGATTAGAATATTGATATAAAAAAGATATGTTTCTAATTCTGCATATCTGAATTTTTGTGTAGGCTAGTTCACTGGTAGTGTATAGCAATTTACTCTAATTCTACTTTTTTTGTTTAAAATGTTGCCTTTCTTTATGAAACTTACTGACATTCAAGTGTTGATTAAAAAAGGATGCATGAAGCTAATAAAATGTTTTTAAAATTAAAGTACAGTTAAAGGTATTTTTCAAGTGCAAAATTAATATATAAATAGTAAACTATATGTATAATCAGGGCCGGTTCTAGACATTAGGAGGCCCTAGGCAAAATTCATGTTGGAGGCCCCCCACCTCCGATAAAAAACACTTGAAGCAAATCTAATTCCTAACCTTTTTATTTATACAACATTTAATTTAAATGTTTTTGCGGGTTGAGCTTGGTACCTCTAGGGGGGTCCGGGGGCATGCTCCCCCGTAAGAAAATTTTGTACATTTTAAAGATAAATTCATTAATCTGGTGCACTTTGAGTCCCCCGAATCTGCTGTTAAAAATAAATAATCCACCCGCCAACCTCCCGAACCTATATGATATTCTCTGATTTAGATATCTGCATCTGATCATGACATTTCAATTATTAAAATTCTCAGTGTTAAGCATGGTAATAGGCTATGGTAAACATATCACACTGAAGTAGGCTGATTTAAAATTCAAATTTATTTAAAATAAAAGTTATTTTGTCAATTACATTTCTAGCCTATACAGAGGCTTTACTCCCTTCAAACTATTTACTATTTTACATAATAGTAAAAAACACATTACTATTTTTAATGTTTTTGAAAGAAGTCTCTTGCTCATCAAGCCTGAATATATTTGATCAAAAATACATAAAAATAATAAAGTGAAATATTATTAAAATTTAAAATAATGGTTTTCTATTTTACTATACTTTAAAATATATTTCTGTGATGTCACGTGATCCTTCAGAAAACTTTATAATATTCTGATTTATAATCAAATGTTAGAAATGGCACTTAATATTTATTTTATAACCTGTGATACTTTTTTTCAGGATTTTTTGATCATTAAAAAGTTTTTAAAAAAAGTCTTCACTATAACTTTTTTATATAGGCCTAGGCTATTTAACACCCTTGCTGAATATTCCTGTTTTTTTTTTTCTGTATTTTTTATCAAATAAATGCAGGCTTGTAGAGCATAAGAAACTTTTCAATTTCCAGGGTCCAGGGTATGGGTCCATACTTTTTACCGGTACTGTATGTACATATTAATCAAACTTTATCTAAGGTAATCTCTTTTTTGTTTAATGAAGATGGTATTGTTGTTGTTGTTATTTTTATGTTTTAATCAATTTATTCACATTTCCAGAATACCACTTCAGTAGATGAACATAAGTGCTTTTATCATTTTTTTCATAGCTGTGGTATGGATTTCCCCTCCCATTTAATCAATACTGACTGCAGATATTGTCATATTATTAATATCAGTTGTATGATATTATGTATTGCATTGTTACCTTAAATATGCTATAGGCTACACAAATCAAGTGGAAGAGAAAGACACGATCGCTACTGAGCAGAATTTTTTTTTTCTAAACTAACTGATATTATTGGTAAGTAGTTTATGATGTCAGGGTAGCCTATAATCTAATCATCAGCAGAATTTAGAAGATAGACCCATAGATATGAGATCCATTATTTGAAACATTTAAAAATGTTGTAGTGTTGTAGCTTTTTAGTCTGCTCCCGACGCGATATTATTCATTGTACGCGCAAATTCAAAGCGTCGCGTCTGGGCACGTTAATGACGCTCGCGCTCTTTTAAACTCGTAGTAATAAAGCGGTGAATGATTTTTCCAGAAATGACGCTGATCTACAGGACAAGTTTATATTTAGAATATACAATCACTCCAAAATAGATGACGACAACTCACACACCTGCATTACGAGCTGTGCTTCTTGCCCATTTAGGCTTTTGCTTCGCAGCACCTGATGGATGCGTTCGTTACACAAACTTTCAGAAGCCGGCACCCGCTTTGAAACGGAAACATTAATTGGTTTAACTGCAGATGAGTGACAATTCAACAATATAATGAACAATGAGGCTATAGTATTTCTGCCCGTCTTGACTGGTGGACTATATAACCTATATAGGGGGATGTTACGGTTATGGAGGCCCCTCCTCAAAGCCCGAGGCCCTAGGCAATCGCCTGCTCTGCCTATAGCTAGCGCCGGCCCTGTGTATAATGTTATGTTCACTTAAAGAAAACTTACAAGTATACTTGCAGTAAAAACTACGAAACTAGTAGTTTACTGAGAGTACACATCAGTTTGTACTTTCATAAACTAAAAAATGTACTACTTGTATTAAAATTGTAAACTACTAGTATACTTATAAGTTCACGTGTAGTACAGATGCTTTACAAATGAGAAGCCTAGTTGTGTACTTAGTTTACTACTCTTACAAATACTAAAAATACTAAAAGTGGGCCAATTTAGTCCCAAGCAGTATTGAAATAGTACACAAGTTTACTACAAGTACACATTGATATTAGTATACTTACTACATAAAGTATACTTAAAAAATATACTTGAAAATTACTTAAGTATACTTCATAAAATGAACATGAAGACATGCACTTTTATGATGGATAGATGCACTTTTATGATGGATAGATGCACTTATGATGGACAGATGCTCTTTTATATTGGATAGATTCACTTTTATAATGGATAGATGCACTTTTATAATGGATAGATGCACTTTTATAATGGATAATGGATAGATGCACTTTTATAATGGATAGACAATAATAGATTTTTACAGCGATTGATTCCTGCCGGTTCCATAATGAGACTGGCGCGGCCAGAGACATTTTGGGTGCTGCGGCATATTAAATATATTATAAATAGTTTTTCCACGTGAGAAATACAATGTGTGGCGAGAGGGCGTGACAAAAGACAGAAATGAGTGACAGTCACGTGACACTTGAGAGCCCTGACTGCACTGTAGCAGTTACTGTTACTCGGTTTAACCTGCAAGCTAGCTAGCCTGCTAGATAGCTAGCCTGCTAAAAACACCAAGCTTACATTAGCTACTGCTACTATTCCCCACCAATTCACAAGCACAAGAGAAAAAGTATTTTGTACTTACATTTAATACCCCTGGAACTCAATGGAAGTTGATTGAAGATGGCATAGTTGGTAGTGTTGTTATAACCAGTCAACTGAACCAACAATCTTTTCACAAAACTGACAAAACCAAACTGTCAAAATCCATCAACATTCCGTGCATGAGCTACTTTCTGACATTCTAACTGAAAGTGGGTGAATATCAAAATACATGATAGAAACATTTTGTTAAACCACTTACAAGTGTTATGTTGACAACACCATTGACCACTATTGAAACAATTACTTTTTATTACAACTGTACATAAATAAATAGGCCATTTGGCCCTGGACTAATAGGGTATTCTATTTGTCCATTCTATTGGCTCTATTCTATTTTGAAGACTTGTGCTGGCTGCACAAGACTAATTTAAGGCTCTCACAAATAAATAGTATGGGTATATTATACATTTTCTGAGTCATCGGAGTGCCTTGAGTATTGAAGTTGTTGAGTTTTGTGTCCATGGTGTTCTTTCATGCCACAGGGATAAAAGAAAGCATACAGTTTAGGCAGAAATTGTGAAAAAATGTGTTATTTCAGGTTTAAAGAAGTATTGTGACCTCTGTGTTTGTCAGACAGATTCAGTACTGAGCTTAAATGAAAGCCTAAAAAGTCCCCTTTCCAACGATATCAAGCACCATATTATAGAATATTGACAATATCCCTAGCATGAGCCTAAACCAGATATACACCAGATTTCAAAAACGGAATTTATTTTAGGGGGTTAGTAACTTCATGAGCTCAAAAAAGTGATTTCGCTACCACCGCTGCACTGCTGTAGTGATTTTTCTAATACTAGGGGTGTATACCTTGCCAAAAAACAATGATAGCATTTGCCCCCCGTTGATACCGATGGACCCCCCTGGCTCATGGACTATATTTGTTGGATATATAATACTGGTGTCCAGCAGATGGCGCTGCTGACCTCCTCTTCTAAAGTCATACTTACACACAGCGAAATCTTCTAGACAATCCCCGCAGGCCTTCTACAGCCACAACCCATTCCTCAACAATCTTGGTCACACATTGCTATTGATTTGGTCACTGATCTCCTGGCTTCCCAGGGAAACACCAATATACAGTCATGAATGTTTTTCTAAGGCATGTCGATTAACACCTAAACAGTAGAACATTTCATCCACTACATGTTTCGCTATCATGTACTACCTGAAGATATTGTCTCAGACCGGGGTTCCTAGTTCACATCTCGGGTCTGGACGGCCTTCCATCAATTAAATTTAAATATAAGCCTCACCTCAGGATATCACTCACAATCGAACGTCAAAGAGAAAGCCTAAACCCAGAACTCACAAGGTTTCTTAGACCCTCCACTGGCATTACCCCTTTCCAATGTGTCCTGGGACTTCAACCACCTCTATTTCCCTGGTCATGAGAACCCTCTGAGGTACTGGCCATTAATGACTGGCTCCGATGGAGCAAGACAGTGTGGAACCAAACACACGTCCAGCTTCAACGTGCAGCAAATAGAAGAAACAAGCTTATCATCACCGTCATTCCAACCCCAATTACGCATTTTTTTTAATTATTTTTTTAACCTTGATTTTTCACTTGATTCTGTGAGTCGGAGTGAACACCTGCAGTAGTCACCAATGCAGTCACACACTTTTGTTAAGTAACAAATTACACGCTAGTTAGGGCCCAAGCCCTGAAAGGGCGAAGGCCCTATTGTTTTCCTTAGGATTCTTTATTAGGGCCCAAGCCCTGAAAGGACGAAGGCCCTATACTGCCGTGCAAAGGCAAAAGACCTTAACTTCAATTTTGGTCAAAATTAGTTATTGCCATTTTTGGAACAATGGACATCAGTTTTATCATGTGGAAAAATATCTTGAGTCAATTTTGTTCTTTTCTGCTAAAAATAAGATGTTGTTTTTGTCATAACTTCCAAAAGCAGAGGGAAAGCAAAGGCAGAAGCCCTTAACATCAGTTACGGTCTTTTAGCTTTGTTCCGCTGCACTCCGGAATGCTGGAATCAAGTTACAGTTGGAGTTTTACCAACGTTAAATTTTTGCCGCGCTGAAGTTACGGTGTAATGTTAATGCCTATATGTAATTGAAAACAACGCGAGTGGGTTGGGGACGCCTCACGATAAGTAAGGGGAGGAGAAAACATTACCACGCAAACAAACAAACCCAGCAGATATAACTTACATTGCAGCTTACCTTTTTTTAACATGGTCAAACTCAAAATCCATGGAAAACGACATCCACTGAGAAGACAATCCATTGTTTAAATCCATCATGTGCCGGCTGGCTAACCTAATCTATCAAAGTGCAAGTTGTCCGGAGGTTGACATTTTAAGTGTCGCTGTGGGTAGGCTATTAGTAGGCAGACGTCAGGTTAAACAGTTCAAATTAGGGTGACCTAAACGTTCTGTTTTCCCAGGACATGTCATGGTTTCACGTCTTGTCCTGGCCGTCGTGGCTGTTTTTTTTATTTTTTTTATAAAGTGACGAAAATGTCCTGTTTTTTGGGCCGTTATAAGCATATACTTTAAATTTACTGGCGCTTATCTTTGCACACACAACATATGAAACCGGCTAATCAGCGCGTTCCTCAATCCGCAACGGCAAGCAGAGAGCACGTCAGAAAACAGAGGCGCCTGTGTGTGTGTGTGTGTGTGTGTGTGTGTGTGTGTGTGTGTGTGTGTGTGTGTCAAATCAAATCTTTCAAATGTAAGAAATATTTGTGAAAGGTTACTTTAACTTCTTCTTTAGTGTTTAGTGTTTTTACTTAAATTAAGAGCACTGATAAAGTTTTTAAAACGATCCAGTACAGTAGCCTTCTCATTATTTTTTATTTTATAATATTCTATTGATGTAATATTAAGCCTTCTAAACAGAACTCACTAAATGTTATTTTAAGACTATCATCGTTATCATAGAAATGTTTTATAGAGTGATAAAAGTCAAAATGGTCAATAAATTAGAAGTTAAGGTACTTTGTATGAGCCATTATTGTTTTGCAGATTATGCAAAGGCAGAATGCAGTAACTTCCGAATAAGGGTCAAAGGTCAAGTTTGAGCTCAATTTTTTTTTAATGTAGATAAATATATTCATTATGACAACTACTTGGCAAATTTTCAGTGTCCTACCTATCATACAATTGGCTGGACAACAAAAAAACTTTAAAGTCATTTTTCTCAGTTTCACACTCTGGTGAGTTAAGGTCTTTTGCCTTTGTAGGGCAGTATAGTTCCCTTTCGTTCGGTCACTCCTACTGTAGGAGTTACCAACAAATTGGGATCACGCTAGGGAGACCAATTGCCTTCGAGTGAAACTAAAAAGAGCCAATGAACATTGGCATGCAAGTTTTGCATTCCGCGCCCCGCCTGCCAGAGCAGGTATAAAGGCGGAAGCGAGAGCATACACAACTCGCTTTCTGCTTCGGAGCCGACCAATTGTGTCCTCTGAGTGAATGAGCGTTTGGATAGTGTTTTCCCCGCTGTGTTGCCGCGTTGATCCCTGTGTGCTTCAGCACACTAAAGAGAGCGTTTCTGAAAGAGCAACACGAGTGAAGATCACGTCCTTTTCAGGATGACGTTTCACCCGTGTGTTTCTGGATGTGGTCAATATCTGCCACCGGTTGATGGTCATGATCGTGAATGAGTCATGTTCCCACTGAGGGGAAGACTGAGACTGAGAACCCTCAGACGAGGGGGAGTCCCTTTAGAGATTCCCCGATCTAGTTCTTCTTCTGGTTTAGTTCAGAAGAAGGCTACTTCGGCTAATCCCATTGGTGGTCTGAGGATTACAGTGAGTAATGACCTGTCGGGTGAACAGCCGGGCAATCTCGTATGGGTCCGGTTATTTTCTTCGGGGCTCCGCCGGAGGATCAGATGTCGATTGCTGCATCGGAGGGAGAGCGGTCATCTTCTGGTGATGACGACTCAGCTGCATTGCCCACCTCGGGTGTGGTAGCGTTGTCCAAGCCGGACCCGGAAATGGCTGCTATGCTTGCCCGGGCGGCTGCGAGTGTTGGGCTCGTGTGGAATCCTCCACCGTGTCCCGAACCCTCGCGGCTCGACAATTGGTATCTCGCAGCGGGCTGTGCTGGTTCTCAGCGTGCCGCCCCAGTGCCTTTCTTTCCGGAAGTGCATGATGAGGTGACGCGATCGTGGACGGCCCCTCTGGCGGCCCGACACAGGTCAACTCCCTCCTCCTCCCTCCCTCAACGCCAATATGAGGGAGTCGGACAAGAGTAAGTTCCTGAACTCCCCCATTTCCCACAGTGGCCTCTTCGGCAACACGGTGGAGAGCTACGCCCAACAGTTCTCCGCCGCCCAGAAGCAGTTGGAGGTTATAAAGCACATCATGCCCCGGAGACAGGCTGCTGCTGCTGCTGCCCAGCGCTGCTGCGCCGGCCGCTCCTTCGACTGCTCGTCGCTAAAGGCGCCCTCCTGCTGCCACCCCCGCCCCTGCTCAGCCTAAGCAGCAGCCTCCACCTAGGCAGCAGGGTGCCGGCCGCAAGAGAGCTGCCCAGCCCGCTCGGAGTTCGTCTAAACCCCCCGGCAAGAGGAGAGGGAAGCGACCCTGAGACGGGCGACCCAGAGGACGTGACTGCTGCTCTTCAGGAGTGCGTGTCTGCACCACTCCTTCCCCTGGAGGAGGGCTGGGTGGATAATCTTTTGTTTCGTTTTGTTTCTGTTCCGTCGTCCTGAACTACCAGTCTAGACCGTGTGTGACCCAGAGGAAGTCGAAACTGCTCTTTTATTGAAGTTCTGGGTAGCACTGACCGATTGGCCAGCGGTACCCAGAACTTCAATAAAAGAGCAGTTTCGACTTCTTTAATAAATCATAAGCACCGTCTCAGAACGCCCTGTTCTAGATCGCCCGCACTGTGACGTAGAATTGCGCTAAGCCCCACCGATGTGATTTGACTGACAATCTGGTTTTGGCATAGACCCCGCCCTCGGTGATCTGTACACCATCCTCCATTACACAGCCGGTGTAGAAGTTTTTTCTTCAAAATGATGTGGAAATCATCCTGCCTAATCATTCACATAAAACGATACATTGATTTAAGTTTTGCGAAACACTTTTAGTTTGGAAAGCCAATATGCGGATGGGGCGTAAACGATCATGCATATTTAGTAGTTCACACCTGATTAGACAATGCCCCTGCATACTTAATGAGCCATTCATTCAGGTGTGTCACCTATAGCTAACTTAAATATATAAGCTTCATAAAAATGATCATTCTAGAAGAAAATTTCAGATGGCATTTAGAGGCTTTTGCATCTGAACTCTTCATATATATACACACACACATATGTATATATATATATATATATATATATATATATATATATATATATATATATATACACTACCAAATTGGTTCACAGTTGGAGGCATCGCAATTTTTTTTTTTTCACAAATTGTGCTTGCAAATTGTATAATATCCAAGGTAAACATGTCTAGTAATTGTGCAGTTAATTCTCATACTGTATTTTCAGTTTTGGAATATTTATCCTCTCCCCAAATTTGTCACTAATAAAACACAATACAAATTAAAGCTGCAAGCAGCGATGAAAGGGCCCTCGCACCCGTGCCATCAACACTCGGTGGCTTTAGGAAGACAGAGCATGGTTGGGAAATGTACATTTAAGGAGGTATATATAGTAAGAGTATGTCAAAGTCAGTTACAAAATGTTTTGTATAATGGTGATAATAGCATGCTTCATGACTCAGCTAAGTGTTGCTAGCATGTTTAGTCTGTTTCTAGCATGCTTAGTACACAATAATTATGTGGTTAGTACTGCATTACGGTGTTAACCATGTCAGTTTCTGTTGCCAGTAGGTGGCGTTATGGCTATAACTGAATATGAGCATGGATGTGTGTTCAGGACAGAACTCTTATCAAACGTGTGAAGTTTGGTGCAAATTGGACATTGCCTTCTTGAGTAACAACAAAGTCATGTTTCATTGAATTAACATTCTTTAGCACTTAGCTAAGCATTGTTAGCATGTTTTAACATGTTTCTAGCATGTTTAGAACTCAATGGCATTTTTAACATGTTGCTAGAACGGCATAAAAGTGTTAAACATGTCACTTCCTGTTGCCAGTAGGTGGCGCTATTACTATAACTGAATTTGAGCATAGACATGTGTTCAGGCCATGATTCTTATCAAATGTGTGAAGTTTGGGGCAGATTGGACATTCCATGCCTGAATTACAGCAAATTCCTATTTAATTGCAATAATAGCATGCTTTAGCACTTAGCTAAGAGTTTGCTAGCATGTTTTAGCATGTTTCTAGTATGTTGTTAGCATGTTTAGCACTTGCTGGCACTTTTTTATATGTTATTAGGAGTCCATAACAGTGTTAAACATGTCACTTCCTGCTGCCAGCAGGTGGCGCTATGACTGTAAGCATGATCATGTGTTCAGGACAGAACGCTTATCAAAAGTGTGAAGTTTGGGGCAGATTGGACATTCCTTGCCTGAGTTACAGCAAATTCATATTTAATTGCAGTAATATCATTCTTTAGCACTTAGCTAAGTGTTTGCTAGTATGTTTTAGCAAGTCTCTAGTATGTTGGTAGGATGTTTAGCACCTACTTGCATTTTTTTATATGTTATTAGGAGTCAAGAACAGTGTTAAACGTCACTTCCTGTTGCCAGCAGGTGGCGCTATGACTATAACTAAATATGAGCATGGACATGTGTTCAAGAGATAACTCTTATCAAACGTGTGAAGTTTGGGGTAGATTGTACATTGCCTTCTTGAGTAACAACAAAGTCCTGTTTCATTGAATTAGCATGGTTTAGCACTTAGCTAAGTACTGCTAGCATGTTTTAACATGTTTCTAGCATGTATAGAACTCAATGGCATTTTTAACATGTTGCTAGAACGGCATCAAAGTGTTAAACATGTCACTTCCTGTTGCCAGTAGGTGGTGCTATTACTATAACTGAATTTGAGCATAGACATGTGTTCAGGCCATGATTCTTATCAAATGTGTGAAGTTTGGGGCAGATTGGACATTACATGCCTGAGTTACAGCAAATTCCTATTTAATTGCAGTAATAGCATGCTTTAGCACTTAGCTAAGTGTTTGCTAGCATGTTTCTAGTATGTTGCTAACCTGTTTAGCACTTGTTGGCTCTTTTTTATATGTTATTAGGAGACCACAAGAGTGTTAAACATGTCACTTCCTGTTACCAGTAGGTGGCGCTATTACTATAACTGAATTTTCTCATGTAGATGTGTTCAGGACAGAACGCTTATCAAAAGTGTGAAGTTTGGGGCAGATTGGACATTCCATGCCTGAGTTACAGCAAATTCCTATTTAATTGCAATAATAGCATGCTTTAGCACTTAGCTAAGAGTTTGCTAGCATGTTTTAGCATGCTTCTATTATGTTGTTAGCATGTTTAGCACTTGCTGGCACTTTTTTATATGTTATTAGGAGTCCATATCAGTGTTAAACATGTCACTTCCTGTTGCCAGCAGGTGGCGCTATGACTGTAACTGAATATGAGCATGGTCATGTGTTCAGGACAGAACGCTTATCAAAAGTGTGAAGTTTGGGGCAGATTGGACATTCCATGCCTGAGTTACAGCAACTTCCTGTTTCATGGCGAAACATCGAAATTTGTCAGGCCGCCGAGGACCCGCCCTTTGACGAAAACTCAAGATCTTCGCAATTTAACGTCGCAAAGGCCTTAAGATTACACTCACCAAATTTGAAGATGATCAGATTAGAACTGTAGGAGGAGTTCGTTAAAGTACGAGGCCTGAAAATGGCAAAAACTGCACAAAAATCTGAGAGGAAGTTCAAAATGGCTGACTTCCTGTTGTGTTTAGGGCTATGCTCCAAGAGACTTTTTTGTAGGTATTAGGTCATTACATGTATGTACCGAATTTCGTGCACGTACGTGGAACGTTGCGGGAGGCGCACTCCGTTGAACTTTTATAGGTGGCGCTATCGAGCCATTTTGCCCCGTCCAATTCTGAAACCTATATCAGATGTAAATTTTCGCCAGTTCTGACGCGTGTGCAAAGTTTCGTGAGTTTTCGAGCATGTTTAGGCCCTCAAAAATGCAATTAAATGCGGAGAAGAAGAAGAAGAAGAAGAAGAATAATAATAATTAAAGCTGCAAGCAGCGATGAAAGGGCCCTCGCACCCGTGCCATCAACACTCGGTGGCTTTAGGAAGACAGAGCATGGTTGGGAAATGTACATTTAAGGTGGTATATATAGTAAGAGTATGTCAAAGTCAGTTACAAAATGTTTTGTATAATGGTGATAATAGCATGCTTCATGACTCAGCTAAGTGTTGCTAGCATGTTTAGTCTGTTTCTAGCATGCTTAGTACACAATAATTATGTGGTTAGTACTGCATTACTGTGTTAACCATGTCAGTTTCTGTTGCCAGTAGGTGGCGTTATGACTATAACTGAATATGAGCATGGATGTGTGTTCAGGACAGAACTCTTATCAAACTTGTGAAGTTTGGTGCAAATTGGACATTGCCTTCTTGAGTAACAACAAAGTCATGTTTCATTGAATTAGCATTCTTTAGCACTTAGCTAAGCATTACTAGCATGTTTTAATATGTTTCTAGCATGTTTAGAACTCAATGGCATTTTTAACATGTTGCTAGAACGGCATCAACGTGTTAAACATGTCACTTCCTGTTGCCAGTAGGTGGCGCTATTACTATAACTGAACATTCTCATGTAGATGTGTTCAGGCCATGACTCTTATCAAAAGTGTGAAGTTTGGGGCAGATTGGACATTCCATGCCTGAGTTACAGCAAATTCCTATTTAATTGCAATAATAGCATGCTTTAGCACTTAGCTAAGAGTTTGCTAGCATGTTTTAGCATGTTTCTAGTATGTTGTTAGCATGTTTAACACTTGCTGGCACTTTTTTATATGTTATTAGGAGTCCATAACAGTGTTAAACATGTCACTTCCTGTTGCCAGCAGGTGGCGCTATTACTGTAACTGAATATAAGCATGGTCATGTGTTCAGGACAGAACGCTTATCAAAAGTGTGAAGTTTGGGGCAGATTGGACATTCCATGCCTGAGTTACAGCAAATTCATATTTAATTGCAGTAATATCATTCTTTAGCACTTAGCTAAGTGTTTGCTAGTATGTTTTATTATGTCTCTAGTATGTTGGTAGGATGTTTAGCATCTACTGGCATTTTTTTATATGTTATTAGGAGTCAAGAACAGTGTTAAACGTCACTTCCTGTTGCCAGCAGGTGGCGCTATGACTATAACTAAATATGAGCATGGACATGTGTTCAAGAGATAACTCTTATCAAACATGTGAAGTTTGGGGTAGATTGTACATTGCCTTCTTGAGTAACAACAAAGTCCTGTTTCATTGAATTAGCATGCTTTAGCACTTAGCTAAGTATTGCTAGCATGTTTTAATATGTTTCTAGCATGTTTAGAACTCAATGGCATTTTTAACATGTTGCTAGAACGGCATCAACGTGTTAAACATGTCACTTCCTGTTGCCAGTAGGTGGCGCTATTACTATAACTGAATTTGAGCATAGACATGTGTTCAGGCCATGATTCTTATCAAACGTGTGAAGTTTAGGGCAGATTGGACATTCCATGCCTGAGTTACAGCAAATTCCTATTTAATTGCAGTAATAGCATGCTTTAGCACTTAACTAAGTGTTTGCTAGCATGTTTCTAGTATGTTGCTAACCTGTTTAGCACTTGCTGGCTCTTTTTTATATGTTATTAGGAGACCACAACAGTGTTAAACATGTCACTTCCTGTTGACAGCAGGTGGCGCTATTACTATAACTGAATATTCTCATGTAGATGTGTTCAGGCCATGACTCTTATCAAACGTGTGAAATTTGGGGCAGATTGGACATTCCATGCCTGTGTTACAGCAAATTCCTATTTAATTGCAGCATTTGCATGCTTTAGCACTTAGCTAAGTGTTTGCTAGCATGTTTTAGCATGTTTCTAGTATGTTGTTAGCATGTTTAGCACTTGCTGGCACTTTTTTATATGTTTTTATATGTCCACAACAGTGTTTAACATGTCACTTCCTGTTGCCAGCAGGTGGCACTATGACTGTAACTGAATATGAGCATGGTCATGTGTTCAGGATAGAACGTTTATTAAAAGTGTGAAGTTTGGCGCAGATTGGACATTGCCTTCTTGAGTAACAACAACATCCTGTTTCATTGAATTAGCATGCTTTAGCACTTAGCTAAGTATTGCTAGCATGTTTTAACATGTTTCTAGCATGTTTAGAAGTCAATGGCATTTTTAACATGTTGCTAGAATGGCATCAACGTGTTAAACATGACACTTCCTGTTACCAGTAGGTGGCGCTATTACTATAACTGAATATTCTCATGTAGATGTGTTCAGTACAGAACGCTTATCAAAAGTGTGAAGTTTGGGGCAGATTGGACATTCCATGCCTGAGTTACAGCAAATTCCTATTTAATTGCAATAATAGCATGCTTTAGCACTTAGCTAAGAGTTTGCTAGCATGTTTTAGCATGCTTCTAGTATGTTGTTAGCATGTTTAGCACTTGCTGGCACTTTTTTATATGTTATTAGGAGTCCATAACAGTGTTAAACATGTCACTTCCTGTTGCCAGCAGGTGGCGCTATGACTATAACTGAATATGAGCATGGTCATGTGTTCAGGACAGAACTCTTATCAAACGTGTGAAGTTTGGGGCAGATTGGACATTCCATGCCTGAGTTACAACAACTTCCTGTTTCATGGCGAAACATCGAAATTTATCAGGCCGCCGAGGACCCGCCCTTTGACGAAAACTCAAGATCTTCGCAATTTAACGTCGCAAAGGCCTTAAGATTACACTCACCAAATTTGAAGATGATCAGATTAAAACTGTAGGAGGAGTTCGTTAAAGTACGAGGCCTGAAAATGGCAAAAACTGCACAAAAATCTGAGAGGAAGTTCAAAATGGCTGACTTCCTGTTGTGTTTAGGGCTATGCTCCAAGAGACTTTTTTGTAGGTATTAGGTCATTACATGTATGTACCGAATTTCGTGCACGTACGTGGAACGTTGCGGGAGGCGCACTCCGTTGAAATTTTATAGGTGGCGCTATCGAGCCATTTTGCCCCGTCCAATTCTGAAACCTATATCAGATGTAAATTTTCGCCAGTTCTGATGCGTGTGCAAAGTTTTGTGAGTTTTCGAGCATGTTTAGGCCCTCAAAAATGCAATTAAATGCGGAGAATAATAATAATAATAATAATTAAAGCTGCAAGCAGCGATGAAAGGGCCCTCGCACCCGTGCCATCAACACTCGGTGGCTTTAGGAAGGCAGAGCATGGTTGGGAAATGTACATTTAAGGAGGTATATATAGTAAGAGTATGTCAAAGTCAGTTACAAAATGTTTTGTATAATGGTGATAATAGCATGCTTCATGACTCAGCTAAGTGTTGCTAGCATGTTCAGTCTGTTTCTAGCATGCTTAGTACACAATAATTATGTGGTTAGTACTGCATTACTGTGTTAACCATGTCAGTTTCTGTTGCCAGTAGGTGGCGTTATGACTATAACTGAATATGAGCATGGATGTGTGTTCAGGACAGAACTCTTATCAAACATGTGAAGTTTGGTGCAAATTGGACATTGCCTTCTTGAGTAACAACAAAGTCATGTTTCATTGAATTAGCATTCTTTAGAACTTAGCTAAGCATTGTTAGCATGTTTTAACATGTTGCTAGAACGGCATCAACGTGTTAAACATGTCACTTCCTGTTGCCAGTTGGTGGCGCTATTACTATAACTGAACATTCTCATGTAGATGTGTTCAGGCCATGACTCTTATCAAAAGTGTGAAGTTTGGGGCAGATTGGACATTCCATGCCTGAGTTACAGCAAATTCCTATTTAATTGCAATAATAGCATGCTTTAGCACTTGGCTAAGAGTTTGCTAGCATGTTTTAGCATGTTTCTAGTATGTTGTTAGCATGTTTAACACTTGCTGGCACTTTTTTATATGTTATTAGGAGTCCACAACAGTGTTAAACATGTCACTTCCTGTTGCCAGCAGGTGGCGCTATGACTGTAACTGAATATAAGCATGGTCATGTGTTCAGGACAGAACGCTTATCAAAAGTGTGAAGTTTGGGGCAGATTGGACATTCCATGCCTGAGTTACAGCAAATTCATATTTAATTGCAGTAATATCATTCTTTAGCACTTAGCTAAGTGTTTGCTATTATGTTTTAGCATGTCTCTAGTATGTTGGTAGGATGTTTAGCACCTACTGGCATTTTTTTATATGTTATTAGGAGTCAAGAACAGTGTTAAACGTCACTTCCTGTTGCCAGCAGGTGGCGCTATGACTATAACTAAATATGAGCATGGACATGTGTTCAAGAGATAACTCTTATCAAACGTGTGACGTTTGGGGTAGATTGTACATTGCCTTCTTGAGTAACAACAAAGTCCTGTTTCATTGAATTAGCATGCTTTAGCACTTAGCTAAGTATTGCTAGCATGTTTTAATATGTTTCTAGCATGTTTAGAACTCAATGGCATTTTTAACATGTTGCTAGAACGGCATCAACGTGTTAAACATGTCACTTCCTGTTGCCAGTAGGTGGCGCTATTACTATAACTGAATTTGAGCATAGGCATGCGTTCAGGCCATGATTCTTATCAAACATGTGAAGTTTGGGGCAGATTGGACGTTCCATGCCTGAGTTACAGCAAATTCCTATTTAATTGCAGTAATAGCATGCTTTATCACTTAGCTAAGTGTTTGCTAGCATGTTTCTAGTATGTTGCTAACCTGTTTAGCACTTGCTGGCTCTTTTATATATGTTATTAGGAGACCACAACAGTGTTAAACATGTCACTTCCTGTTGACAGCAGGTGGCGCTATTACTATAACTGAATATTCTCATGTAGATGTGTTCAGGCCATGACTCTTATCAAACGTGTGAAGTTTGGGGCAGATTGGACATTCCATGCCTGTGTTACAGCAAATTCCTATTTAATTGCAGCAATAGCATGCTTTAGCACTTAGCTAAGTGTTTGCTAGCATGTTTTAGCATGTTTCTAGTATGTTGTTAGCATGTTTAGCACTTGCTGGCACTTTTTTTATATGTTTTTATATGTCCACAACAGTGTTTAACATGTCACTTCCTGTTGCCAGCAGGTGGCACTATGACTGTAACTGAATATGAGCATGGTCATGTGTTCAGGACAGAACGTTTATTAAAAGTGTGAAGTTTGGCGCATATTGGACATTGCCTTCTTGAGTAACAACAACATCCTGTTTCATTGAATTAGCATGCTTTAGCACTTAGCTAAGTATTGCTAGCATGTTTTAACATGTTTCTAGCATGTTTAGACCTCAATGGCATTTTTAACATGTTGCTAGAATGGCATCAACGTGTTAAACATGACACTTCCTGTTGCCAGTAGGTGGCGCTATTACTATAACTGAATATTATCATGTAGATGTGTTCAGGACAGAACGCTTATCAAAAGTGTGAAGTTTGGGGCAGATTGGACATTCCATGCCTGAGTTACAGCAAATTCCTATTTAATTGCAATAATAGCATGCTTTAGCACTTAGCTAAGAGTTTGCTAGCATGTTTTAGCATGCTTCTAGTATGTTGTTAGCATGTTTCGCACTTGCTGGCACTTTTTTATATGTTATTAGGAGTCCATAACAGTGTTAAACATGTCACTTCCTGTTGCCAGCAGGTGGCGCTATGACTATAACTGAATATGAGCATGGCCATGTGTTCAGGACAGAACTCTTATCAAACGTGTGAAGTTTGGGGGAGATTGGACATTCCATGCCTGAGTTACAGCAACTTCCTGTTTCATGGCGAAACATCGAAATTTGTAAGGCCGCCGAGGACCCGCCCTTCGACGAAAACTCAAGATCTTCGCAATTTAACGTCGCAAAGGCCTTAAGATTACACTCACCAAATTTGAAGATGATCAGATTAAAACTGTAGGAGGAGTTCGTTAAAGTACGAGGCCTGAAAATGGCAAAAACTGCACAAAAATCTGAGAGGAAGTTCAAAATGGCTGACTTCCTGTTGTGTTTAGGGCTATGCTCCAAGAGACTTTTTTGTAGGTATTAGGTCATTACACGTATGTACCGAATTTCGTGCACGTACGTGGAACGTTGCAGGAGGCGCACTCCGTTGAACTTTTATAGGTGGCGCTATCGAGCCATTTTGCCCCGTCCAATTCTGAAACCTATATCAGATGTAAATTTTCGCCAGTTCTGACGCGTGTGCAAAGTTTCGTGAGTTTTCGCGCATGTTTAGGCCCTCAAAAATGCAATTCAATGCGGAGAAGAATAATAATAATAATTAAAGCTGCAAGCAGCGATGAAAAGGGCCCTCGCACCCCAGCCACCGCCACCCGGCGCCTTTAGGAAATGCCTTAAGATTACACTCACCAAATTTGAAGAGGATCAGATCAAAACTGTAGGAGGAGTACGTTAAAGTACAACATCAGGAAATTACGAAAAATGTCCAAAATCTAGGAGGAAGTTCAAAATAGATCACTTCCTGTTGTGTTTAGGGCTATGCTCCAAGAGACTTTTCTGTAGGTATTGGGTCAATACATGCATGTACCAAATTTCATACCTGTACGTGAAACCAGGAGCCGGGGCAAAATGTGGGGGCAATAATTTACCGAATTTGCCCCCCCCAATTCTGAAAACCATATCACATGTAAATTTTCACCACTTCTGAGGCGTGTGCAAAGTTTCATGATTTTTCGAGCAAGTTTTGTATTTGCCACACTTCCTGCTACCAGCAGGTGGCGCTATTGCTATAACCAAATATGAGCATGGTCATGTGTTCAGGACAGGACTCTTATCAAACATGTGAAGTTTGGGACAGATTGGAAATTGTATGGCTGAGTTACTGCAGGCTGTCTGTGGTTGCCTAGCAACATCGGAACTGCATTCAACATTAATATTGAACTTATCTGATCATATCACCAGAAGGCCGAAATTGGGTGAACGTTTGTCAGGCCGCCGAGGGCACACCCTTCGACGAAAACTCTAGATCTTCGCAATTTAACGTCACAAAGGCCTTAAGATTACACTCACCGAATTTGAAGAGGATCAGATCAAATCTGTAGGAGGAGTTCGTTAAAGTACAACATCAGGAAATTACGAAAAATGCCCAAAATCTAGGAGGAAGTTCAAAATAGCTCACTTCCTGTTGTGTTTAGGGCTATGCTCCAAGAGACTTTTCTGTAGGTATTGGGTCATTACATGTATGTACCAAATTTCATACCTGTACGTGAAACCAGGAGCCGGGGCAAAATGTGGGGGCAATAATTTACCGAATTTGCCCCCCCCAATTCTGAAAACCATATCACACGTAAATTTTCACCACTTCTGAAGCGTGTGCAAAGTTTCATGAGTTTTCGAGCATGTTTAGGCCCTCTAAAAAGCGATTCACTTTGGAGAAGAAGAAGAAGAATAATAATAAACGGAGCAAAAACAATAGGGTCCTCTCACCATCGGTGCTCGGGCCCTAATAATAAACAGAGCAATTCCAAGAGGGTCCTCACACCATCGGTGCTCGGGCCCTAAATATAGCTGCGAGCAGCGATTACGGGCCCAAGCCGGTGGCACCGCAACCCTGTTGCCTTTAGTTACCTAAAGACACCGGGGTGGCGGTGCCACCGGCTTTGGCCCTTCATCGCTGCTCGCAGCTATATTTATATATATATATATATATATATATATATATATATAAAAGACAGAAACCTTATTACCTTATTCTGATTTTATGATACACTCAAAATATTCCACAACAAATCTTTTAAATTTAATGTAAAAATAAAAACGAAAGTAAGCACTGTTGGGCTCACGTAACCCTCTCATTAGAATCAAAATGTTTCAGCATTTGCGATGTATTTGGATGCTAAACTATTCTTTATTATAGGCTTTGTTCTTCACTCGTGTTCCAAAATCATCCTCTTCACACGCGCAAAAATGTGCTTGAAACATCACAGTGGTGCGGTGCTTACTGTGAATGTACGAATTGTACTACTGACTATTTAGAGCAGTGTAATTTTTATATGTTAGGTTAACTATTTTATTATTATATTTTATTAAGGCTATAATGAACAGGCTGCGATGTCAAGATTGCAATGCTGGAATGTGTGTTTGTGTGTGTGTGTGTGTGTGTGTGTGTGTGTGTGTGTGTGTGTGTGTGTGTGTGTGTGTGTGTGTATATGTGTGTTCATGTTTTTCTATCCCGGTGGGGACTTCAACCTGAATGCACACAGACTCATGGGGACTCATGTCACAGTGGGGACCTAAATAGAGGTCCCCATGGGTAAACAAGCTTATAAATCATACAGAATGAGTTTTTTGGGAAATGTAAAAATGCAGAAAGTTTTCTGGGATAGGTAGGTTTAGGGGTAGGGTTAGTGTGAGGAGATAGAATATACAGTTTGTACAGTATAAAACCATTAAGTCTATGGAGAGTCCCCACAAAGATAGTAAACCGTGTGTGTGTGTGTGTGTGGCGTGGGCGCGATTGAACAGTGGACACATAAAAACATACTCCGTCATTATACAGGACGACATTCAAACTGCAAAGTGTTAACTTATATTTGTGTACAGTCGCAATAAAACACAACATTGTGCTTTTGTAAAATAATTTCAAGCAATCCACCCCCCGAAAGGCGCTCATTTTAAAATTAAACTAAAATGCTCATGGCTGCACGGGCATTCATAACGGTGCGCATCCACGGCGAGGAACGAGCAGAACAGAGTGAACGTTTTTCAGTTAATTCCTACTTCCATAGGAATTCATTTGAAAAGCTCGCTCAACCACTATCAATGTCAGTGCGGACGAGCATATTTTACTTTCGTTTTTAAGTTGGCGATTCAAAAGCCCCCAGCGGTGTCACACATAGATTAACCAGTGGTAAAATATTCTCACCGTCACATACCTAGTATATTTTTATGTAGATACAATAGGCCTACCTGATTTTGAACACAAGAGGACAGTATAGCCCTATGTATGACTTGAATTTTATGGGACTAAATAGTACAATTACTATTTTTAAACTTATAAATAATTATTAAATTGAAAAAAAAAAAAGAATAAAATGGGTTTAGTTGTGATATTTGTATACTTTTATATAGAATGTTCTTTAATTACATGTTTAGAAGATGAGGCTTTTAGTTTCCTTTTTGTACATTACTTTAGTCCCTCACTATAGCAAAACCGTTTGAGATGTTTAATATCCGTTCACAATTTAGCATCTTTAATGTATTTTCATCATTTTGAAAAAGTTTGGTGTGATTAAAATAAACCAGTTAGGAAGAGTAGCTAAAAACTCAGAGTCTGAAATATCCAAAAAATCCACATTCAAACCAAAACATCTGACTTCCTTTTGCTCTGAGCTAATAACTGTAAATTAGAAAGTTGTCTGACTCGATGAGCCCAATATATATACTGATTTTTGGAACTGTTGGTAAAACTAACCCCCCCACTTTTGTCAAAAGCATGTTGAAAGTGACACACTTCCTGCTGCCAGTTGGTGGCGCTATAACTTTGGCTCACAATAGTTACATCCATCTGATCGGCCTCTTACCACGAACACACTGGTGAAGTTTCATGAAGATCAGTTAATGTATGCAGAAGTTATACCACTTCGTGTTTCTCTTTTCTCGCCATCATTTCGTTTCCTCGCCACGGCCAAACCGTTCGAGATATCAAAAATCCGTCCGCAATTTAGAATCCTCAATGTCTTGACTTAATGCACACCGAGTTTGGTGGGGATTGGATGAATTCTCTAGGAGGAGTACTTCGCATTCCACAGCAAGCGTTTTCCAAACAACCCATAATAGCCGACTTCCTGTTGGGCTGGCGTAAAACTTGACTGGGGGAAAGTTGTTCGGCCCGATGAGATCTATATGTGTACCGAGTTTCATATTAATTCATGCAAGCGTGTTTGATCTATGGACCAAGTTTTGGGACCCCTTTCAAGGGGGCGCTGTTGAGCCCCCCTGCCACGCCCGGGTACCAGCTTCAGCCCGTCCCTGATGGCAGGGGGTTCTGACTTGTGTGCAAAGTTTCAAGAGTTTTTGAGCATGTTAAGGACCTCAAAAGCCCCTGAAACCTTGATTAACAATATAAAAGCAATAGTCAAATCCCCCCTCCCCTCACACACACAGAGACACAGAGAGAGGGAGAGAAAATTCTTCAGAAAATCCACATTCAAACCAAAATATCTCTCTTCCTGTTGGTCGGAGATAGATCATGTAAATTAGAAAGTTGTCCGTCTTGATGAGAACAATACACATACCAAGTTTTGTTGCTGTTGATAAAACTAACCCCCCCACTTATGACTAAAGGTGGCGCTACTGAGCCCCTCACCACGCCCGTTTCTGAAACTTTGCACATGTCTACGGGCTAATAAATGTGATGTGTCTGTCGAGTTTCATGCAATTTCAAGTATGTTAAGAGTCTCAAAAGCATAAAAAAAGAATATTAAAGTTTGATGCGTTGCCACGGCAACAGTATCTAAGATATCAAACCGTTCGAGATATCAAAAATCCGTCCGCAATTTAGCATCCTCAATGTCTTGACTTCATGCTGACCGAGTTGATCTATATGTGTACCGGCCCTATATCTATATCTATATCTATATCGGCCCGATGAGATCTATATGTGTACCGAGTTTCATATTAATTCATGCGAGCGTGTTTGATATATGGATCAAGTTTTAGAACCCCGTTCAAGGGGGCGCTGTTGAGCCCCCCAGCCACGCCCGGGTACCAGCTTCAGCCCGGCCCTGATGGCCGTGGGTTCTGACCTGTGTGCAAAGTTTCAGGAGTTTTTGAGCACGTTAAGGACCCCAAAAGCCCCTGAAACCTTGATTAACAATATAAAAGCAATAGTCAAATCCCCCCCTCCCCTCACACACACAGACACAGAGAGAGGGAGAGAAAATTCTTCAGAAAATCCACATTCAAACCAAAATATCTCTCTTCCTGTTGGTCGGAGATGGTTCATGTAAATTAGAAAGTTGTCCGTCTTGATGAGAACAATACACATACCAAGTTTTGTGATTCTAGGAAAAACTAAGCCCCCATTTTTGACTAAAGGTGGCGCTACTGAGCCATTCCACCACGCCCGTTTCTGAAACTTTGCACATGTCTACGGGCTAATAAATGTGATGTGTCTGTTGAGTTTCATGCAATTTCAAGTATGTTAAGAGTCTCAAAAGCATCAAAAAATAATATTAAAGTTTGATGCGTTGCCACGGCAACAGTATCTAAGATATCAATAATCCTTTCACAGGTTTACATCTGCCGTGTGTCTACATTGTACACATAAAGTTTGAAGCAAATCGGGTAAAAATAAGACACTGATTTCAAAGCATTTTGAAAGTGATGTACTTCCTGCTGCCTGTTGGTGGCGCTATAACTTTGACTCACAATAGTCACATCCATGTGATCGGCCTCTTACAACGAACACACTGCTGAAGTTTCATCAAGATCAGTTAATGTATGCAGAAGTTATAACACACTTCCTGTTTCATTTTTTCGCCATAAATTTGTTTCCTCGCCACGGCCAAACCGTTCGAGATATCAAAAATCCGTCCGCAATTTAGCATCCTCAATGTCTTGACTTCATGCACACCGAGTTTGGAGGCGAATCGATGAATTCCCTAGGAGGAGTACATTAAATTCCACAGCATGCGTTTCCAAACAACGCTAAATAGCCAACTTCCTGTTTGGCTGGCGTAAAACTTAGAGCACGAAAGTTGTTCGGCCCGATGAGATCTATATGTGTACCGAGTTTCATATTATTACATGCAAGCGTGTTTGATTTATGGACATGTGTTTGGATCCCGTTCCAGGGGGCGCTGTCGAGCCCCCCTGCCACGCCCGGGTACCAGCTTCAGTCCGGCCCTGATGGCCGCGGGTTCTGACGTGTGTGCAAAATTTCAAGAGTTTTCGAGCATGTTAAGGGCCCCAAAAGTGCCCGAAAGGTTGACAAAATAATAATAATAATAATAATAATAAATATAGCTGCGAGCAGCGATTACGGGCCCAAGCCGGTGGCACCGCAACCCCGGTGCCTTTAGTTACCTAAAGGCACCGGGGTGGCGGTACCGCCGGCTTTGGCCCTCCATCGCTGCTCGCAGCTATATTTATATATATATATATATATATATATATATATACATACATACATACACACACATACATATATATGTATATATATATATATATATATATATATATATATATATATATATATTATTGTTCAAAAGTTTGGGGTCAGTAAGATTTTTAATGTTTTTAGGAGAAGTCTCTTCTGCTCACCAAGGCTGCATTTATTGATTAAAAATACAAACAAAAACAGTAATATTGTGAAATATTATTCCAATTTAAAACAGCTGTTTTCAATTTTTAAATATTTTACATAGTAATTCATTTCTGTGATCAAAGTTGAGTTTTCAGCATCATTACTCCAGTCTTCAGTGTCACATGATCCTTCAGAAATCATACTAATATGATGATTGATGCTCAATAAATATTCATTATTATTTTCAATGTTGAAAACAGTTGTGTACAGAATTTTTTTTTTTCAAAATGCCTTGATGAATGTAAAGTTCAAAAGAACAGCATATATTTCAAATATATATATTTTTAACATTATAAATGTCTTTACTGTAACTGTTGATCAGTTTAACTAATCCTTCATAAATAAAAGTACTGATTTATTTTATTTATTTCCCCAAAAAATAAAATTTTAATTATTACTAACCCAAAACTTTTGAGCGGTAGTGTTTAACGTTACAAAAGCTTTAGATTTCAGATAAATGCTGTTCTTTTGAACTTTCTATTCATCAAAGACTGTACACAACTGTTTTCGACATTTAAAATAATAATGAATGTTTCTTGAGTATCAATCATCATATTAGAATAATTTCTGAAGGATCATGTGACAGTGACGACTGGAGTAATGATGCTGAAAACTCAGCTTTGATCACAGGAATAAATAACAGTTTAAAATATATTAAAATAGAAAGCAGCTGTTTTAAATTGGAATAATATTTTACAATATTACTGTTTTTGTTTGTATTTTTAATCAAATAAATGCAGCCTTGGTGAGCAGAAGAAACTTCTCTGTTATGTGCGCGCCACAGACTGCACGCACGTCCGCTTAGAGTTCCGCCTTTTGCCTTCCGTCAATATTACGTTATTAGAAAAATATTTTTTTAGAGAATCGATTTTTTGACATTTGTGAATCGATTCAGAATCGTCCACGTCCGCATCGCGATGCATCTAAGAATACATTTTTTCTCCCACCCCTAGATTTCATACAACAGGTTAATAAACAGTTACAATTAAGTCACTTACATTTTAGATGCAATGTTGACTGTTTTTGTTCTGTTTCAGCAGCGAAAATAGTTAAACAAAGATCACGGCAGAACCATCACGCATCACGTGTTTTCTCATAACTGAACGATTCAGCATTTTTAACGAATCGGTTGACTCAAAGATTGAATGATCAATCCATAAACATCTGTCTTAATCATGATCGACTCATTCGAACAAATCGTTTGAACGAATGAATCAATGACTCGCTTATTAAGATGGATGCCTGGCGACACCTAATGGCGGTTTAGTGTTGTTTAAAAGCATCATTCTTTCCCACATGTGTGTGATTTGTGTGTGCAACATTATCATTATTTTTCTTACACTATTATATTAGCGATTTAAAAGCACCCACTCGTGTCACACGTCGATTAACCGGTGGGAAAATATCCTCAGACCTAATACATGTATATTTAAATACAATATTGGCCTACCTGGTAAAAAATTTATATACTATTTTGATGTCCTTTTGGACACAAGAGGGCAGTATAGCCCTATGTTTGCTTTTTTGTTGAACCAAATAGCACTAAATAGCCTGTTTTAACTTTTTCATTCTTCTTGAATTGCAAAAACAGAATAAAATGGGTTTAGTTGTGATATTTGTATACTTTTATATAGAAATAAATGGTATATAATTACATTTTTAGAAGATTTTTAGTGTTTCCTTTTTGGACATTATTTAATCCCTCGCCATAGCAAAACCGTTTGAGATATTTATTATCCATTCACAATTTAGCATATTTAATATAGTTTCATCATGTTGAAAAAGTTTGGTACGAATAAAATAAATAGTTTAAGAGGAGTGGCTAAAAATTCAGAGGCTGATTTTGCAAAAAAATTCACATTCAGACCAAAATATCTGACTTCCTGATGGCCAGAGCTATTGAATGTAAATTAGAAAGTTGTCCGGCTTGATGAGAACAATATACAAACTATTTTTTCTTTACTGTAGTTAAAACTAACCCCCCCACTTTTGTCAAAAGCATGTTGAAAGTGACACACTTCCTGCTGCCAGTTGGTGGCGCTATAACTTTGACTCACAATAGCTACATCCATCTGATCGGCCTCTTACCACGAACACACTGCTGAAGTTTCATCAAGATCAGTTAATGTATGCAGAAGTTATTCCACTTCCGTGTTTCTCTTTTCTCGCCATAAATTCGATTCCTCGCCACGGCCAAACCGTTTGAGATATCAAAAATCCGTCCGCAATTTAGAATCCTCAATGTCTTGACTACATGCACACCGAGTTTGAAGGGGACACGGTGAATTTTCTAGGAGGAGTATTTCACATTCCACAGCAAGCGTTTTCCAAACAACCCATAATAGCCGACTTCCTGTTGGGCTGGCGTAAAACTTGACCGGGGTAAAGTTGTTCGGCCCGATGAGATCTATATGTGTACCGAGTTTCATATTAATTCATGCGAGCGTGTTTGATATATGGATCAAGTTTTAGAACCCCGTTCAAGGGGGCGCTGTTGAGCCCCCCAGCCACGCCCGGGTACCAGCTTCAGCCCGGCCCTGATGGCCGTGGGTTCTGACCTGTGTGCAAAGTTTCAAGAGTTTTTGAGCACGTTAAGGACCCCAAAAGCCCCTGAAACCTTGATTAACAATATAAAAGCAATAGTCAAATCCCCCCCTCCCCTCACACACACACAGACACAGAGAGAGGGAGAGAAAATTCTTCAGAAAATCCACATTCAAACCAAAATATCTCTCTTCCTGTTGGTCGGAGATGGTTCATGTAAATTAGAAAGTTGTCCGTCTTGATGAGAACAATACACATACCAAGTTTTGTTGCTGTTGATAAAACTAACCCCCCCACTTATGACTAAAGGTGGCGCTACTGAGCCCCTCACCACGCCCGTTTCTGAAACTTTGCACATGTCTACTGGATAATAAATGTGATGTGTCTGTCGAGTTTCATGCAATTTCAAGTATGTTAAGAGTCTCAAAAGCATAAAAAAAGAATATTAAAGTTTGATGCGTTGCCACGGCAACAGTATATAAGATATCAATAATCCTTTCACAGGTTTACATCTGCCGTGTGTCTACATTGTACACATAAAGTTTGAAGCAAATCTGGTAAAAATAAGACAGTGATTTCAAAGCATTTTAATAGTGATGTACTTCCTGCTGCCTGTTGGTGGCGCTATAACTTTGACTCACAATAGTCACATCTGTGCGATCGGCCTCTTACAACGAACACACTGCTGAAGTTTCATCAAGATCAGTTAATGTATGCAGAAGTTATAACACACTTCCTGTGTCCCTTATTCGCCATAAATTCGTTTCCTTGCCACGGCCAAACCGTTTGAGATATCAAAAATCCGTCCGCAATTTAGCATCCTCAATGTCTTGACTTCATGCTGACCAAGTTTGGAGGCGATTGGATGAATTCTCTAGGAGGAGTACATTAAATTCCACAGCATGCGTTTCAAAACAATCCATAATAGCCGACTTCCTGTTGGGCTGGCGTAAAAAGTAAAAGTACGAAAGTTGTTCGGCCCGATGAGATCAATATGTGTACCGAGTTTCATATTATTACATGCAAGCGTGTCTGATTTATGGACCAAGTTTTCGGACCCCGTTCAAGGGGGCGCTGTCGAGCCCCCCTGCCACGCCCGGGTACCAGCTTCAGCCCGGCCCTGATGGCCGCGGGTTCTGACCCGTGTGCAAAGTTTCAAGAGTTTTCGAGCATGTTAAGGGTCTCAAAAGTGCCCGAAAGGTTGACAGAAAAATAAGAATAATAATAATAATAATAATAATAAATAATCCTACCGAAAACAATAGGGCCTTCGCCCTTTCAGGGCTTGGGCCCTAATAATCCTACCGGAAACAATAGGGCCTTCGCCCTTTCAGGGCTTGGGCCCTAATAATCCTACCGAAAACAATAGGGCCTTCGCCCTTTCAGGGCTTGGGCCCTAATAAACAGAGCAATTCCAAGAGGGTCCTCACACCATCGGTGCTCGGGCCCTAATTATTTAAAGAAAAAAATTATATTTACTTGTTTACATCTACCTTATAAATATATATTTTTTATTAAAAAGGTTACAATTACAACAATTCAAGTGTAATCTTTCTTTTTAAAAACTTAAGTATACAAAACGTATTATTTGATGACTTTATTTTTGATAATTTTTGATATTTTTCCTCATCTCAGTATAGCAATAGAGTTTGCTAAAAGCTGTTCATTCAATACAGCAGTATTTGAAAATCGATAATATTTTGTAAAATTACATTTATATTTGCATTTATGTCAAAACCTAGACACTTTATTTCAACACATTTCAGTCGATTTTACTCATCTCAGTATAGCAATAGTTTGCTAAAACATCATCATTCATTCACACACGCGATTTAAATTTAAACTCTTTTTGTGAGCTGTGGTAAACAGCGCGCATCTCTGCCGTTCATTCATTCATAAACAGAAACCCGATTCACGTGAGAAGGAAAAAAACTTACTACAGCATTCCTCAGCTCGCTCCTCGATATACCCGCACTTCTGAGGGACATTTTCCATTATTATTATTCCTCACAGCGCTGTGAGATGGTGTAAACAAGTAGGCTACAATGATCTGATTCAACTTGTTTTCTCGAGCTGATATGGGGGCGTTCACAGTTTGCGTGGATTGCCTCAGCCATTTGCGTTTGAATAGCGCGCGCTCTCCGAGGGCGGAGTCACATTACAAGTAATTAGATGAGATGAGAACGACTGACATCTCGCTCTTTTCTTACAGATTACATGAACTGAGAATATTTGTTTTTTATATAAATTACTTCATTTAAAAGAAGAGAATTCAAGCTTCATGCCTGTGTGTCTGTATGTCTGTTTGACTGAGTATTCGCTGAGTTACAGTTCATTTTCGGACGCGTTTCACAATGGACTACACGGACAGAGAGAAGGCAGAACTCGCTTCCTGTTTATTTTTCTTTATTTGGCAAAAAGCACAACACTTTGTTTTTATTGTGAGTATACACAAAAATAATACACATTTAACAGAATCGATTGATGTATGAAACTCCTATGGAAAATCAAAGTCAACAGAGTATTTATGAGTTTCTTTTACACTGATAAAAAAAAAGCGAGCTGGTATCGCCGGCGATACCGTCGACCTCAGGGGGTTAAGAAAAAAAAAAAAATCGTTTGTACTTAGCAAACGTTATCACAGTATTTGTGTGTGTGTGTGTGTAGTTTCAAAAAATTGCGCGAACGTTATCACAGTTCGTGTGTGTGTGTGTGTGTTGCACATCCATAATTGCAAAGGGGACGCGATTAAAACTTTGTAAGTACATAAATGTATCAAATAACCATTCCGTTTAGTCCATTCTCATTTGTGTTTATTCTGTGCCGGACTCGCTTCATCATCTGGGTCCAGCAGCAGGGCGGGGATATGCAGCTCATTTACATTTAAGGTGGTACACACCAAACGTGTTTGTGATGCGGTTGCGGATGAAATAATAGCCCATCCGCGCATCTCTAATCCATATCACTTTTAGAATTGCGTTTGAGAAGCTGGACATCTTGTTGGTTTTATACAAATTACTTAACCTGTTAAGCTTCACCAGTGCGTGGGCGCACTGAAGCGTTTTTTTATTTATATAGTTCAAAGTTACTATCAGATTTAATGTTATACCTTGACAAACTATACATCATTAAAAAGATATAATACTCAAGTTTCAGTATTTGACCACTATTGTATTCTGAGAAACTTATAGTGACAGTTATGTCTTAATTTGTGTCAGGAGTTATGAAATGAAAAAATGAGTCCATACCTTTAATATGAATTATGCGCGTCAGTCGCTTCCATTCATAAAAAACTCCCGTGCTGTCGTCATGACAGCGATACACAAAACAACGTCCTTCAGGGCTTTTAGCTCAAAAATGTGCAAACTTGGAGAAATATTGATATATTCTCATAGATTCACGTCATATTTCTAAAGACAGGAATAATATTTATTGAATTTATACCCAAATGCGTCGATGTAATCATTATGATCGCTTCTTACTGAGATGTGCAGTGTTTTCAATTCATACCAATAGCCTGAGGGCGCTATATGCACAAAAAATAATCCATATATGGGACATGAAGAAGAGCCATAATCATGTGACATTCCAGGACGTCACTGCTACACACAAAGCTACAGAGATCGCTGTAATATGCAGATAAAAGATGTTTTGAAGACAATAAACATGTTTGCTATGATATTTGATTTGCCTGTGTTCTTCAAGCCATGCCAGGTATTTTATATTTTATATTATATTTATAATGTAATGCTAATCGATATAGACTTTATCATCGTGCATAAAACTATAAATAATGTTTTCTGTCTGATTTTTTTTTTATCTGAAGCCAAATTATAAGACAGAAGATTATTTAAAACACTCGATTGCGTTATGAAGTAAGTTTGGAGCACAAACATGGTTTTAATCTCATAAATGGTCGTGTATTGATGGTGTGCTAAGCTAACATGCTAGCTAGCCCAGGTGCACCTGCCACCAGGGGTTATTCTTTTATGAATTTTGTTCTAAATAAGAATGCTTACTGATATGTTTTAGTGCATTTGACCACTATTTAGTGCACTTCAAATGTGAAGTGAGAACTTTGATAAAAGAAATTAGGGATTAAAACCCTGTGAATAGCCAGTCGTTAGTAACTATAATGCAGACAAAAGAAATGCATATTTCGAGCCATAACCAGGCTGGAGAGGTGTGAATGTGTGCAGGGGGAGACTGAGACTGAATGGGGCTCGTTTGCACCACAAAACAATAGAGACAAAAGACTGAATGGATGCTTAGACGACGACTAAACATCAGTAGCATTTTTAGAGTAGCCTAATCAAAATAAAGTCATGACATGATCTTGAAAAACATTTAACTAAATACAGAGTTTTAGACTTATTATCTTCATATTTTAAATATAACATGGTCACACATGTGGCTTTAGCTGTAGTGCATTTCTAGATTGCTCCAGTGCCAACTTCAATTTTATTTTCATTAATATGTTTCATAAAAAAAAAAATTCTAATAACTTTACAAAACTTTGAAGCTATTTAAAAAAAAAAAATCATTATGACAATAATTAATTCTACATTTACAATAAACTACCATGTGTCAGCTTTCAAATGAGATCATACTTGTGCTTTTAGTGCAAAGGGTTCATGAACTGTATCTGTTTCAGTTTGGGTATGTCATTTCTGGGGATTTTTCAAAAGTGGGGTTGCAGCTTAACAGGTTAAACAGAGAATATTTGTTTTCAGTTTGAATCCGATCATTTAAAAGTACACACTTAAATGTTTATAAAGGTATATGGCTCATAAATGTGTGACAAGTATTCGCTGAGTTTTGTTTCAGTTTATAGATGTGCTCAAGAAAAAAAAGTTCACTGCGACGGAGAGGCAGAACGCACACCCTGTTTATTTTCTTTATTTTACAAATGCACAATGTTTTGATTTGATTGTAAGTGGACACATACAAAAGTAGAAATATCACAGATTCTTTTTTTATATTTCTTTTTTCTGTATGACCATAGTGCTACAATGTGGAGAAAATCCAGCAAAACGCCGACCTCAGAGGGTTAAGAATGTGGCTCCCGCAGCGTTCCCCTCCCTCCGTTCGGGCACGCTTTCCCAGTGTTATCCAATATCTCACTGAATGGGTTATCACGGAACAACAGTGATGGATACTCTCTGTGTAAGCCCTCTCCTATCGTCCTTCCAGGCAAGAAGGTGTAGAGGCTTGCTCAGGGCGCTGGATGGGGTGCAGCAGCTGTGGCATTTTGGTAGGGATTCCTATTCGTCGTTCACCACGACTTACGTCGTAGTGACCGAACGATAGGGAACGTCTCGGTTACATATGGTAACCCTCGTTCCCTGAGGGAGGGAACGGAGACGTACGTCCCGTCGCCACATCTGCCACTACCTGCCGGGGCGACCAGCTTTTCAGGCTTGGCTCCTCAGCAAAAAACTGAAGTGCAATCACACCAGCTGCTCGTTAAATACCCGCGCTGCGAGGCTGCACAGCTGATGCAAATGATTGCACGCCAATGTGCATTGGCTTGTTTTAGTTTCACTCGAAGTAGATTGGCCTCTCTAGCGAGATTCCTATTCGTCGTTCACCACGACGTACGTCTCCGTTCCCCCCCTCAGGGAACGAGGGTTACCATATGTAACCGAGACGTTCTTGACCCTATGCAGTCAAGCGATATATTGACAGTCTTTCCACGTTTCAAAGACGTTAAAGGCTTGTTAAGTAAAGTCTTTATAATCAAATATTTAAGGATTTTAAAAAATGCATTGCTGTTGTCTAAAAATAAGTTTCTTCAGGGTTTATATCGAATAATGATTCTCCATTTGAGCAAGACTTTGTTTTGATGTTTGGAGAAGGAGTGTCAGGCAAGCTACTGGAGAAGTGGACGACTGCATTCAAGAAAAAAGTGATTCAGCAGTGCAAAAAGCTTCCAACCACCAGTGATGTTGGAGAACTCCTGCTAGCAGCCGAATCTCCTTCTGATGACTCCGAAGAGGGTGTTAATTTTGGTAAGATGTTTAAGATTAATTTAATACTTAGGTAATTTTAGTAATATTCGTTTAACACACTGCCTCGCCAAAAAAAAGAGTCGCTTTTTTTTCACACTCCATCAATTAGGATTAAAAGAACTGTTCCCAGACATATAACATGATAGAAACATAATAATCACTGCAATGATGATCCAATCATATACTCTTTAAGGATTTGCCTATTTAAATCCAAACAGTGACTTTTTTTTTTTGGCCATGCAGTGTATTTTAAGGAACATAAGGGTGATGTATTTAGTCCCTATAAATGTTTTTACAGGGTATCTGCACATTTTTGATCAACAAATTTAATGACTTTTAAGACCTTTTTAAGACCTTCAAGAATAAAAATTAAGACCATTACCATGGAAAAAATATATATAAAAATGACACTCTAGGGTGTTCAGGTTAACAAAGCACATTTGTATTTGAGCAACAGTGCAAATAGTCTTAATAGCCTTTGGTGGTCCAATGCATGCTTTCGTCAAACATGACAACGAAGCTGCCTTGATTCACACTTGACAGAAGTCCCCTTTTTATGTACTGAACAAGTCCAAATCGAGTAAGAGAAGAGGTTTTGTCCCTGCCACAACTAAATGTTTTTGCACATTCCTCAGGGAACATTGCCCTGAAGTGCTCATGTCTTCGTTGGATGTATAGGAGTGATGTCGGCTAACCGTGTGCAAAACCCACAGCATTTCAGCCTTCAGTGTATTAGTTGGGGAGAATGTAAAATGGTGCCCCAAAGACACCAACGCGGCTGTAATGTTAGCCTCAGGGCCGTAGCCTAGCCATCATTTCAAAAGTGAGGGGGACAGAATAACTACCAATTCTTTTTTCAGACTTGTTGACAGGTTTTTCCTTAATTGGCTTAAAATGCTATTTATTTTTAAAGCAATACAACAGAAAGAAAGAAATGCAGATGTTCAGTATACCGTATACTTTATAGGCTATAAAAAAAGTATACTTATACTTTATATACTTATGGTAAAATCCTGATCATGTATTTTACTAGTTAATAAAGCTAACTAAGCTAATAAAAAGAAAATTTTGTACATTTTAAAGATAAATTCATTAATCTGGTGCACTTTGAGTCACTCGAATCCACTGTTAAAAATAAATAATCCACCGGCCAACCGCCCAAACCTAACGTTATATTCTCTGATTTAGATATCTGCATCTGATCATTGCATTACAATTATTCAAATGATCAGTGTTAAGCATGATAATATGGTAAAATCACACTGAATTAAGCTGATTTAAAAATAACATTTACTTAAAATAAAGTTGTTATTTTGGCAAAATTACATTTCCTTAATAGCCTAGCAGAGTCTTACTAAAACTTTCCAATTGCAAACCTTTTAAAACTACTTCAAACTTTCTAGTTAGGCTTTTTCAAGAGAACTTAGTTTGTAGACAACAAACAAGCAGACAGTGGACAAGCAGATAGTGGCTGTTAATGCATGAAAATACAAATTCAGCATTAACAATCACCATGTTTATTCTAATTTGAAGGGCTTCGATAATATATCTGTGAAAATAAAAGATATTATGTAGTGATGGGGACGAGACTGCCTATGCCGAGTCCGAGTCAAGACCGAGTCTTTGAAGGGTCGAGTCCGAGTCGAGACCGAGTCCGTTGGTTTTCAAATTCAGTCGAGTCCGAGTCAAGACCGAGTCTTTGAAGCCTTTATATGATATCTATGCTTTGAAGGGTCGAGTCCGAGTCAAGACCGAGTCTTTGTAAGAACAAGTCCGAGTCGAGTCCGAGAAAGCAGAAATCGGTCTCGAGACCGGACTCGAGTACTACATCACTAATATTATGAATAAAAACAGTTAGTGAATATTTTAAATTTACAACAAAACTTAATTATTCAACAAGAGAAATAGGCTGAGTTATCCGCATTGTGAAACACAATTCGAATACCACATGAATTATAGATGACAACTTACTTGTAGTGCTTGACTTTTTCGTGAATAAGGAGTGAAGAGTTTTTTTGCCGTTTTGAACTCATTGCGACCTCTATGAAAATTATTCGCCGCGGCCGCGCAGTTGCGTGCATTTGGGCGTGATGCACGAGTGACTGATTACCATGGAAACGTGAAAGTCACGTATGTAGATAGACTATCCTTGACTCTTTGGATTAAAAATCTCGATGTAGGCAAACAGCTGAATGGGGACAGTTGTTGCCTGACTGTCGCGCTTGTGCTTCCCCCCTTTCATATGCGCGTCAAGGGCTTTGCAGCCCACCGCACTTCGTATACCGTCGTTTTTTTGTAACCAGCCGCTATATTTCTCATCATCGAGCCAGTTATCATTAAATTTGCACTTCCCTATCTTAGCTCGCGTCTGCCACTACACTTCTTCGTCTATTTCTATGACAGGCCTACGGAAAACACGTACTGCCCCCTAAATGGTGTGTGATGCCTGTGCAATAGGCACATGCTACTTTTTACTGTCTTTAGACAGGGACGTGCGCTGGTGAAATGGAAAATACCGGTAGTTTCTCCCGACAAAAGGAGAAACTCCGCCAGATGAAATTTAATGCCACTCTTCAAAAATTAGTGAAATTTAATACATTTTAAGACCTTAAAAAACGTATGTTTTATTTAAGACGTTTTAAGACTTTTTAAGGATCCGCGGGGACCCTGTTTTAATAATTATTCTTAAGTATCAGTTTTCATTATTGATAAAGTTTTGCTAACATAATTAATATTGTCTAAACATTTTGGGACACTGACCTCTCTTCTATACTACTGCTGTTGCATCTGATCCCACCTTCTGCCCAAGGCCGGAAGAGACCAGGAAAGGTGTTTGCTTCTCAAGCAGAGAAACATCTTGTTGTCTTCAAGAAGGTTTTTTTTTTTTTTTATCGTAGTTTTCTTTTATTTAATACATCAGTGTTGGTTCTCTTCAATTTGCTTGGTCTTCTCTGAGTGGAAACAAACATTGAGGAGAATCTTCGAAACATCACTGCTAGTGCTCAGCCCTATCTCCTAGCTGTGGGACTTCAGAAGAAATCAGTTCACCAGTACTTCATCATTCTCGATCAGCATGCCATTCCATGCAAGTCAACCTCTTCTCTTGGTGCCTTTAACGAACTGTTTACGGCACACTTTGTTTTTGGTACCTCTTACAACACTATGCTACACAATATGTACACTTTCATTCAGACCACTGTGTACAACATAGATGTTGGCAAAGTGAAAGAGAGTCCTTGTGTTGCTGAGGTCAGAGCAAGGCTGCTTAGTTAGGTCCCTTACGTTTTTCTGCCCCCAGTGTTTTGTTTGTTAAGCTGATTTAAATGCTTCTTAGGCACTTCAGATTAGTTCATGGTTTTGTTCGTGGAAAGAATCTTTGCCTTAAATGCATAGAAGTAGGTTATGGTTCTGTGTTTGGTACTTTTTCAGGTTTTAGGAAACATCTGCACGCAAAACATGCTGAGCAAAGTGACAGTGAGCAGAATTTTTACACCATTGATAGCCATGAAACTGCCAAGGCAGATGGACAAAGTAGTTCTGAAATATTTGGCAGATTGTTAACGTCAAACAAGAGCACTTTCAATATGTGTGCGTCTGCTGTTGCACAACTAAAAGTTGCTGGATTAAGTCAATCTGCTATAAATGGTTTTGTTTCATCTATGGAGGAAATGGTTTCTGAGATTCATAGTCAGGCCCAGGATGCAGCTTTGCTCTGTTTGCCTTCACAGGACACTGCTACTAAAAGAAAGATAGAAAATTCATTTCAAAACTTGGAAAATCCATTTACTTTGTTAAATTCTGAAGCCAAACGAAAGAGACTCTTCATGGAAAAATGGGGAATTATTGAACCAAGCAAAATTGTGCTTGCCACAAGATTTGACAGCAGGAGAAATAAAACCACAGGAACATTTGTGACCCGCTCTGGTGAAATAAGTTGGAAGTTGCAACATTCCATTTTAAGATATGGGCCGATTACTGTATGTGGAAAAACAATGAAATAATAGATTTATTTATGCTAATTTCAAAGAACAGACATTCAAAAATAATCACCCAAAGTTTCATAGTCCAGATAATTGAGTAAAGGTAAATGATTATTAAAGTTTACAAAGTTTTACTAAATTCACTGGAAATGAACATTGCTTTTCTCAACTCCACTCATCACCTCTGAGCATTTCCCGGGTATCCCCTGAAACGTCACTAGGGGTGGCACGGTTCACAAAACCCACGGTTCGGTTCGTATCACGGTTTTAGGGTCACGGTTTTCGGTTCTGTACGGTTCTTGTTGTTATTTTTTCCTTTTAATCTTTAACACTCAACAACAAAAATGTACTTCAGCATATGACATATAGCTTAATTATCTAATTATTTATTTATTTATTTCATAAATGGGGCGTGTTTGCAAAACGCAGTTTCTCATTTCCCATTTCGAAGTAATATATTGAGCGGTTACCATGAGGAAACTTTCAGTGGCCCTGGAGGTCCATCCATCTGTAGTGAGAGCTACGTGGGCTGTGTCGGACAGTTCTTTGTCAATTTCTCCTTGTGTCTCGTCATCATAGGCGTAATTTGCGGGTGGGACATGTCCCCACCACTTTTTGCCAGGGTCGATATTGTCCCCATCACTTTTGAAACATCTCGCGGCACGGATGTACCAATACAAATAAATAAAACATCTCCAGTTAAAGGCACACTGTGGAGAATTTGTGTTTTTGTCAAACAGCGACCCCTAGAGTCTATGGGAATACTTGCACTGTCGTAAATACCCCTCCACCCCCCCACCCCCCCCCACCCTCCACACCGGTACCTGCGTAGGGCATGGAACAGGCACACATACACTCCGAAGACATGATTATTGCAATTTATCATAATAGTTTGCAAATTGTGCTTGTTTATTTACAACCTCTACGTTAGGCTTATTTATGTCCTGATATTTATGTGAGATATTGAAAACTGTTCTCATGATAATCGCAGGAATCAACGTCAACAGCGTCGTCTGATATCCTTCAGGACTACGTGATAAATACACCTCACAACACCTGAGTTCAGCTGGCAAACTAGTTCGTGAGGCAAGCTAGGCAATAAAACAATGCAAAAAACACGTAAGAGAACGAGAGTTTGTTGTCTGTTAATAGCTCTGATAATCGAAAGTTAGCTAGACATATGTGGAAATTATTGGACTGGTCTAATTATCAGCAATGGATGAATGAACAGCATGTAAAAAAATGACATACTACAAGCAAGCGCAACAACATACAACATAGAATGCAAACAAGTTTACAAATAAGAGATTTATTTACTGGCCACTTCATGCGTTTTCTCAGATCAGATAGCTATCAGATTTTTCAAAACGATTCTATTTACACCTGGTCACATAAATGTGTTTTTGCGAAACGGATTTAAATCCGATCTTAAATTCTCGCGCTATATGCGGATTTAATGGAGTGCACGTCACGAAAGCAACAGATATGAGCTGCATTTTATTGATCATCAGCTAAAATTTGAAAATCAAAGACCGCAATAAGAGAGAGCAGTAACAGCCCTGGTAAGATCATTTAATTTCTTTGCTTTTAATGATGATGATGATTGAGTGTTCAGCGTCTGCAACTTACTTTCACTTTGATTTGCGATAGTTTGCACGTTGGCTTGATGAATTGATGCTCAGCTTCTCATCTGCGGTGATGCGTGTTCCAGCGCGTCGTCATATCTGGCAATAACATATAGCCTATAACACGCTCTCACACGGTTTTTATATTATTTATTTTTTAGCATTTTTGGGAGGAGTACAATTTGCATATGTGGTTTCAACAACCAGATGCACACTTGTCCAGTTTCGTCTGGAATGCATCTCAGACCTCCTCCTGAAGTGGTTTGAGCGATCGGATTCAAATCCGTCTTGAATGCGTTTCGGAGGGCATTTACACCTGGTATTTTCATGAGAAAACGCATGAAGTGGCCAGGTCTAAACACAACAGCCCCCATGACAAAAACATACGTGCATTGTGCTCTGGTTACTACCCGAACCCCCAAGTTACATAGTGCCAGTAAAAGCGATACAGACCCCGTCAGGCTCTGGCAGACGTGTCATTCAACCTATTGTAAGTCGATGTACCATCACAAGGGTCTTGGAAATATATTATGAAGGTTGAAAAGTTACACGGTGTGGCTTTAACTAGCAAAGTATTAATTTAGTTTGTTTGTTAAATAAGAAGCAATCTAGCGCTGAAATGTTTTTTTTTTAATCAAGTTATCAAAGTGTTTGTTGCCGCTGCGATCAGTGGTGCTGATACAGTGTTCTCTTGTGACTCGCGCACACGCCGCACAGTCTTCACTCAGACGCGCACTTCAATCTGTTGAGGAGACTCTCTATTCGTTCCGGTGAAATTACAAAACAAAATTCACACAAATCTGTCCCTGCTTGATATACAACCACCGATAAACATAATTGGTTTTGTATAAAAAAATATATACGAGTGCGGATTAGAACTCAGAACCTCTGACACGCTTGACAAAAGTTCTGCCACTGGACCATTAAAGTACATATGTGAAACAGTTGATCTATTCACGTGAAAAAACAACATATAGTGGAGTAGATCTCATTAAATGTCTATTTAAATAAATTGCTGGACATCGTAATGTTATTCTACATACATCTGATTTATGATTTAGCATTGTATTAGCACGGGCACAAGGCTACATTGCGCATGCATCGAACCGTGCGACGCACACACGAGACAACCGACAATCCGAACCGAGACAAGCGAACCGAACGGTTCTGATGTTTCATGTACCCTAAACGTCACTATCTCTGCTCTCCAAATATGGTGTTACACGTTGTATGGAACCAATCAAAAAGCTTAGAAATGTACACAAACGCTGATCATTTGTCAAAGGGAAGCCCTGTTTCGACTGACCGGCACGTGATTGGTCCAGCCATCCTCCTGTCAGACTCGCAGCGCTCTGTGTAAACAAGCTAGCAGATCTCCTCAGAAAGATTAAAGAGTGGCTAAGGCTAGTCAGTGATTTTTTGGGATCTGGAGACGTGTCATCCTCTGATGACAGCGACAGCGAAAGTGACAGCCCTGTGGATCACGACGATGATGAAAATGATGAACAGCCTGTGACTGATGTCGGGGAAGTTAATAGGGTTATGTCTAGTTGTGAAGCAGTTAGTAGTGAGCGAGATGATGAGTTAGCAAAAATACATGCATTTTGCTGTAAAGGGTGTAAACTCAACGATGGAGAGCCGTGTTTTCAGTCATTTGATGAAGATTTCGTCTATGAGATAAGTCTGTCTATGGCCTCTCTCATCGAATACGAGAAAGACCTGGTCCTGTTGGGGAAACTGAGTTGCCACTTTCATAATTCCAAGATGACAAGATTCTCAAAGAAGAAAGTGCAGCAAGAGCATCTACACCAAATGACAGACAATTACGTTAATGGCAAGACAGCCTGTCGAGAGACATTCAAGTTTTTACATTGGTAAGTAACTTTAAAAATGTAAGCAGCTCTTAACTCAGAACAAGCTATTATGGCGAAATGCATTGCTCTGCATTTTAGTGACAGTGGGTTGTTCTTGTTTTTATTTTAGCATAAGCCAAAACAAGTTGACAGCTCTCCTGAAGCATTACAAAGAACATGGGTTGACCCCCCGTGTAATTTATGGTACTATAATACAGTACTAATGGCATATGTCTTATGCTCAAGTGCTGTGTGTGTGTGGGTGTGTGCTTCTGTGTTACATGGGTATCTGCATTAAGGGTTCCTGCAGGTTTCAGTAAGTCAAATTTAAGACCTTTTTAAGACATTTTAAGACCAAAAAGATTGAAATTTAAGACCTACACGGCGCATAACCAAAAAAAAAATAATTAAAAGAATTCTGAAAAAAAAATTTTTATTTCAATGAATTCAGTAATTGAAAAAGCATTAATTTAATTTACAGACAAAGCAATCACATTAGTAACCTTCCACACACAACAACATGCCAAATGCCCAAAACCTTAGGCCTAAAATGAAAATAGGCTAAAACAAACTTGCCCTCTAATAATATATTTCATCTCATATTTATTTACATTACGAAGCAGCATATTAATAGCCTAATAGAGATTGAACAGGCTCAGAGATTATTTTAGAAAATTGTAGTTTGCATATTATACTCTAAAAACACATAATTATAGCTGATTTTAGTTGATCATAACTAGAGATGAAATGGCATGAACATTTATTTTCACAATTATTATGAAATCAATTTACTGAGTTTGTCGAAACCCCGCAAATAACATATAAAATTATCAATATGCAAGTTTTGTTTACATAAACATCAAAATACTATTAAAAATTAAAGCTGCAAGCAGCGATGAAAAGGGCCCTCGCACCCCTGCCACCGCCACCCGGCGCCTTTAGGAAAGGTTTTAAGATTACACTCACCAAATTTAAAGAGGATCAGATCAAAATTGTAGGAGGAGTTCGTTAAAGTACAACATCAGGAAATGGCAAAAACTGCACAAAATCTGAGAGGAAGTTCAAAATAGCTGACTTCCTGTTGTGTTTAGGGCTACGCTCCAAGAGACTTTTTTGTAGATATTGGGTCATTACATGTATGTACCAAATTTCATACCTGTACGTGAAACGTCGAGCCGGGGCAAAATGTAGGGGCAATAATTAAGCCATTTTGCCCCACCCAATTTTGAAAACCACATCACACGTAAATTTTCACCACTTCTGAAGCGTGTGCAAAGTTTCATGATTTTTCGAGCACGTTTTGTATTTGCCACACTTCCTGCTACCAGCAGGTGGCGCTATTGCTATAACCAAATATGAGCATGGTCATGTGTTCAGGACAGGACTCTTATCAAACATGTGAAGTTTGGGGCAGATTGGAAATTGTATGCCTGAGTTACTGCAGGCTGTTTGTGGTTGCCTAGCAACATCGGAACTGCAAGCAACATTGATATTGAACTTATCTGATCATGCATATATCACCAAAAGGCCGAAATTGGGTGAACATTTGTCAGGCTGCCGAGGGCACACCCTTCGACGAAAACTCAAGATCTTCGCAATTTAACGTCACAAAGGCCTTAAGATTACACTCACCAAATTTGAAGAGGATCAGATCAAAACTGTAGGAGGAGTTTGTTAAAGTACAACATCAGTAAATGGCAAAAACTGCACAAAATCTGACAGGAAGTTCAAAATAGCTGACTTCCTGTTGTGTTTAGGGATGCGCTCCAAGATACTTTTTTGTAGCTATTGGGTCATTACATGTATGTACCAAATTTCATACCTGTACGTGAAACCAGGAGCTGGGGCAAAATGTAGGGGCAATAACTATGCCAATTTGCCCCACCCAATTCTGAAAAGCATATCACACGTAAATTTTCACCACTTCTGAAGCGTGTGCAAAGTTTCATGATTTTTCGAGCACGTTTTGTATTTGCCACACTTCCTGCTACCAGCAGGTGGCGCTATTGCTATAACCAAATATGAGCATGGTCATGTGTTCAGGACAGGACTCTTATCAAACATGTGAAGTTTGGGGCAGATTGGAAATTGTATGCCTGAGTTACTGCAGGCTGTCTGTGGTTGCCTAGCAACATCGGAACTGCAAGCAACATTAAAGGGGGGGTGAAATGCTCATTTTCACTCAATCTCCTGTTAATCTTGAGTACCTATAGAGTAGTATTGCATCCTTCATATCTCCAAAACGTCTTTAGTTTTATTATATTTATAAGTTAAAGATTGGCTGTACCGAGTCTTTCCGGAAAAAAACGAGCGGCTGGGGGCGGGCCGTGTGGGCTGTGCTAACTGATCTAACAACAACACAGAGAGACATTTGAAGTAGTTTACTCACCGTGACTGCTCGATCCTTAAGCATTAGACGATCTGCAAATAAGTCGATCTGGGCTTTGTTTATAAAACAATCATCGTCGAAATGCAGGGAACAAAGAGTCGTGCACAACCTCCGTTGATGCTTCGAAAAAACAAACTCCATCCACTATTCCCTTAACGCTGGATTCTTTGGGAATCTGTGCAGGGTTGTCTTGCCCTGCCAACCAAAAACCCACTTCTTTGGTGACATTGACTTCCCTAAAAGCCGAGCAAAGCGCTTTGAGGTAACGTACTGCTTTCGCTCTCTTCTCTCTCTGGTCTGCGAGTGCGCGCGCGGCCGCGGAGAAGTGCCCTTAGGACCCATATAAGGAAATTCCGCTCTATCTTACGTAAGACAAAGCCATACTCGAAAAAAACTTTCCGAAACTTGTGACAAACCGGAAGGAGTATTTTTGGAACAAAAATACTCCTTCAAACGTACAACTTAACTTTTGAAACTTTGTCCATGTTTAGCATGGGAATCCAACTCTTTAACATTGTAAAAAACTCAGTATGCATGAAACAGCAATTCACCCCCCCTTTAATATTGAACTTATCTGATCATGCATATATCACCAAAAGGCCGAAATTGGGTGAACATTTGTCAGGTCCCCGAGGGCACATCCTTCGACGAAAACTCAAGATCTTCGCAATTTAACGTCGCAAAGGCCTTCAGATTACACTCACCAAATTTGAAGAGGATCAGATCAAATCTGTAGGAGGAGTTCGTTAAAGTACAACATCAGGAAATTTTGAAAAATGCCCAAAATCCAGGAGGAAGTTCAAAATAGCTCACTTCCTGTTGTGTTTAGGGCTATGCTCCAAGAGACCTTTTTGTAGGTATTGGGTCATTACATGTATGTACCAAATTTCATACCTGTGCGTGAAACCTAGAGCCGGGGCAAAATGTGGGGGCAATAATTTACCGAATTTGCCCCACCCAATTTTGAAAACCATATCACACGTAAATTTTCACCACTTCTGAAGCGTGTGCAAAGTTTCATGAGTTTTCGAGCATGTTTAGGCCCTCTAAAAAGCGATTCACTTTGGAGAAGAAGAAGAAGAAGAAGAAGAATAAACGGAGCAAAAACAATAGGGTCCTCTCACCATCGGTGCTCGGGCCCTAATGATGGCCAGATTTTAAAGGAGTGTCTTGCAACATGTTATCTACTAATAGGGGTGTAAATCGGACAGTTCATCACGATACGATACGATATCGATTCTCTCAGCCAGCATTACGATATTTTCCGATACTTCAAAAAATTCCACGATACGATTCGATTCGATTCGATTCAGGGCTATATCGATCGATTAATCAATATTTAGATATTATGTTCACACAACCAGTTACGTTTTTATTAACTCACAAATGCAATCAAAATATATAACATGAACGTTTAATTAAACTCTTTGAAAATTGCACACCCTCTCCCAATTTGGACATTTATAACAGAAGTGGTAATTTGAAGTACTCCATTCTTGTTCATTTTCATAAATCATGTTTTTTATTATTATTGTGCATTCCAAGTAATATCAATCAAACTGCAGCTGGGTTGTTTTGATTATTAATAATAATAATAATAATAATAACTTAAAAAATACAGGTAAATTACAAAATTAAAGTTAATTGAAAGTATGCTTTAATATGTTAAAAGTTTTTTTTTTTTTTTTAGCAGAGCAGATACATTCACATTTCATCTTTCTGAGTCAAACAAAACCAAGTAATTGCTATGATAAATAATACAACACTCGGTTAATCTTCATAACGTTAATCTCCTCAGCTGACATAGACGCCTGACAAACTTTGTTGTTGTGATAACGTACGCAGTACAGGGAGCTTTTCCCTCACCACTAAAAGAGCTGCTTTAGTAAGGTTCCGTGAAAATGTTTCAGGTTTTATTTTCCTTTTACGCCCTGAAGAAGATATCACGAGTTCATTGAAATTATCCATCCTCGATCACTTTTAGTCAGCTTTGACGAAACTCCTCTTAGCCAGCGCGTCTTTTCAAAGTGACATCTGACCTGAATACTGCGCGCTGAGTCGCTAAAACGGACTTATCGTGTTGTGTTCACCAACAAGGGTGCGAGTGCTAGTCTGTTTCTGCTGTAAAACATGAACTCGCGATGCCTTGACAGCGGACAATACCGGCTTGTGTGAAAAAAAACTTGTTTAGGGTTTAGTCAGTCTTTTTCAGATGAGGAGATTAACGTTACACACCGGCAGGCGGTTGGTGAGTAAACGAAAATGTGCGCTTTGGCGGAAGGATGTTACATGAGAATATGGAGAGTGTCAAAATAAAGGTGTATATCGATATTTTAAGTGTGGAATCGATGCATCGTATCGTTAGACATTATATCGATGCATCGATCCATATCGATGTATCGTTACACCCCTATCTACTAATATGTACAAGTTCAAATAAAGTTTTTACAAAAATGGTTTTATAAAAAGATAAACCTCACATATTTCAGCCTTTAAATATTTTTTTTATAAAAAGAATGAGTCAAAAAAGATTAATTACTGACATTTACAATGCACATCCGCTTATCTAATATTATTAATAACATTTGGTCTGATTTTCCTGCGGCGTCTGTCGTTGCTAAGCAACCATACAACGCACTCTCCACAGCAACAAGGAAGATGTTGTATCTGGCTGCGGGTGGAAAAAAATTGCGCGTTGTTTCAATAGCGCTTGCCGCATGCCCACATTTTAATAAACTTGAGCACGCAAAAATACGCGGTATGTGAACTGCCTGTTGGCGAGCGACCTCATATCAAGCCCCGGGCTACTGGTAGCACGCGAGCGAGCTCCGCTTTGTAGGCTAACTTGTGTTGTGTTGAAGGCATCACGTGTTCACAGTACTGTGCACTGTGACCCGGGGCTGCGTTGCATTCTCAATTATTGGTTCCGCCACTCTTTATATATACTACGTTATTTAATAAAAATAATCGTGGTTGACAAATGAAACTTTTGAGGAAAAATACAATACGGAGAAGTTACATACAGCACAATTTTTAAGACCCAGACATCAAAATTCAAGACTTTTTAAAGACTTTTTAAGGTATTATTTCCAAATTAATAAATTCAATGCTTTTAAGGCTTTTTAAGACCCCGCGGGAACCCTGTGCATATAATAGTGAATGTATCTTTTACAACTAGTTTTCCCCAGTCTTCTGTGTTTTTCAGAATGAGCAGTGACCATCCTGGCTGGGTATTTTACAAGGCCTTTGCCACCTCTGATGAACAAGGAATATGCTTGCTCCAAGGGGACGCACCACCAATCCAGAGACCCCCTGGCCTGGATTTGAAAAGAAAGACTTCTGTACCAAAATATCTGTGAGTTTTGCAAAGAAAATACAAGGACATTCATGCCCAAAACCGCCAGTTGAGAAAGTAAGTTGTCACTCTCCCTGCCCAGCTAAGAAGAAAAGAGCTGAAATGTGAATTTAATGTCCAATTTGAATCTGAGTGAGTGTATTTATTGTGTATGGATGTGAGTGAGTACAATTATTGGGTGAGTGTATTTATCTGCAAGGAGAATCCATTACAATGTGTTTGATTTGTTTTAACCCAATATTTAACTGTTGGTATCTCCGTTATGAATTTGTTACACTGTTATTGTCAACTAGCCTACACAAAGATATGATTGCATAGGCTAGCATTATTTGTTCTCTGTTTACTTGTCTCTCTCCGTCTCACTTTCTCTCTCAAACACACACAAACAGACACACACACACACACACACACACACACACACACACCTGCCCTGTCCCAAATGGAACCCTAAGCACTCGCGAACTTCCTCTGAGTCCGCACTTTCGTGAAGTAATGCCGCTTTGACTGTCGGGAAGAAGTCTGCTGCAGAGTCCGCATCAGCGCGGGCTCTGCAAAAATGCGAGCACCCTTCTGAGATCTAAAAATGAGAAATGGGACACACTGCGGTCTCACAGACTTAACGGACACGCGCACGCATCAGCCATTGTAAGTCCACGAGACCGAAAGTGCACATGAAGTGTGCCATTTTGGACAAGGCCACCCTCTCTCTCAGGCAAAAATGTAGCACCTCTGTTCAATTTTTCTGATTTTAGTCATTTTTTGTAAAAGTGCCTTTTAAATTATTTATTAAAATAAAAACTTTTAAATAATTTGAGCTTCAGCCTGGTTTAATAGCATTTATATATATTATATATTAACATATATATATATATTATATATTAACGTCTTTGGTCAAATTAAGCTGTAAAATAAATAGTTTACCCCTTTAAATGCAATGGATTTTGAAAGATATCAACAAAAAACGGGCAAAAAACTTTAAAAGCAATTTTCTCAGGTTTTCAATTGGAAAAAGAGGGCAGACAACTATAATTCAAATGTGTATATCTTTACAACCATTCAAGGTATGACTTTGACTAGGATATCATTATGGTCTCCTCTTTCCATTAATACCAAAATCTCAATTTTTAAATTTGGGTCACTATGACTCATTTTGCTGGATCAGGCCACATTTGATCAAGTTGTTGTAACTAATAAATTTGCTTATATTCCCATTTAAGAAACACTGAAGGCAATTTTACAAAATCTGCAACTTACTGATTTGTTTAAACCCAGGCATGTTCCAAAGGAAGGCATTTATGTTAACTTAAGTGATGCAGCACATTTTAAAAGTAATCTTATTTTATACAGAAAAGGATGCCTTACAAATGCTATTTTATGATGATTTTGAGACCGCTAATCCTTTGGGATCTAAAAGGGGCATACACAAATTGGGTGCTATCTATTTTACATAAAGAAATTTCCTCCCAGGTTTTAACTCCTCATTGGTGAATATTCATTGATGTGCCCTCTTTCATGCACAGGATATTAGGCGCTATGGTTTTAATTCTATACTTGAGCCTCTAGTTAACGATTTGAAAGTACTTGAGATTGAGGGTGTTAAGAATCCAGTAACTGAAAGTTATTAACTGAAATTATTAAGAGATAATCTGGGCTTGCATAGCTTGTTTGGGTTTCTCAAGTCATTTGGGGCTCGATATTGCTGTCGTTTCTGTCTTCTTGAGAAAGATCGCTTTCAGTCTGTGTTTTTGTGAAGATAATCCTCAGGTTGTACAAAGAACATCTGAGATGCATGCTCTGCACTGTGAAACTTTACAAACTAATTCTACACTACCCATGTTTATGGTGTCCAATGGACATGTTTGTTAAATTCACTCAAGTATTTCAACACAGCCAACAATTTCGCTGTGGATATAATGCACAACATTCTAGAAAGAGTTGCTCAGCTAGAGGTAAAACATGTTCTGCAGTACATTCAGTGTGATTTTCTGAGCGGTGATGATTTTACTGGTAGATTACATGGCTATAGTTACAATCAGCAGAGGAACCGTCCTCCAGTGGTCAAATTGTTCGATGGAAGCAACGATTTGGGTTTAAATGCAATCCAATCTTGGTGCTTGTTGTTCAATATGCCCCTATTATTTGGTGATTTAATCCAAAGAGATGATAAACACTGGCATCTTTTGCTTTTACTTTTGCAGATTGTCAACATTGTATTTTCACCAGTCCGAACAGAAGGCATGACCATTTATCTTAAGTTTTTAATAATTGAACATCACCAGCTATTAAAAAAATTATTTCCCGAAATAAATCTTCTGCCAAAGCATCATATAATGATACATTACCCACAGTGTATAAGAAAAATTGGACCAATTCTTCACACGTGGTGTATTCGTTATGAAGCTAAACACAAATGTTTTAAAACACAATTAAAAAGTTTCAAAAACATCACCAAAACTCTAGCCACAAAGCATCAATTTTGAATTGCGACGTATTGGGAGTCTTTTAGCCAGTACAGATTGTCTCTTGGCCCAGGAAAGATAGTAGAACTCTGTGAACTTAAATGTGGCCAAGAGATTGCTTCCAAACTAGGAGTGGTAATGTCAGAAGTTGTCTATTCTGTAAAGTGGATCAAACACCACGGCACAGAGTATCGCCCTGACTTTAGTATCTGTACAGAAGTAGCATGTGAGATGCCAGTGTTTTGTAAGATCAAGACTATTTCTGTGAAAGATGAAAATGTGCTGTTGTGTGGAACACTAATGGAAACTATGTTTTGATGACCATTACCCTGCATTTACAGTCAGACTGCATCCAGACAGAGTTTTTAAGGATGAATCTTAATGAACTGTGTTCTTTCAAACCATTTGATCTTCAGATGAAATATGGTACAACAGATTCTGCACTGCATGTAGTGCCGTATTGCCATTTAATGCAGATGTGATGTATTTTTGTTAATGTATGAGTGTTTCCTGAGCCTGAATGTTGTTTTAATAAAAGTTTTAAATGTGACATTTTTTAAGTAGTTTTCTTTGTTTTGAAAACTTGTTTTAAGAGTTAATTTGACATTCTAGAAGAGTACAAAGAGAAATACTGACACTTATTAACCGGTTGCACCACAAATGGTTTTTAAGAATTTTACTCGAGTGAGAATTTTTCATATATATATTTTTTTTTAATAAACTCTACATTAGTGAAAAATTAACACCAATAAGAGTTAATTTCCTATTTGTGTTAAACTGTGGTAACACCAAAAAGAGTTAATTTCACCCAGTGTTAAACTGTGGTAATACCAAACAGTGTTAATTTCCCCCTAGTGTTAAACTGTGGTAACACTAAACAGAGTTAATTTCCCCCAGTGTTAAACTGTGGTAACTAGGGTTGGGTACCGAAACCCGGTTCCAATAGGGAACCGGTTCCGACGTAAACGGTAGTAACCAGACCGAATAAGAACGAAACTTTCGGTGCCTGATTTCGGTGCCTGACGTTTTTTTTCCGCCCCCATAAAACATCTCGCGGCACGAATGATCCAATAATAAAACATCTCCAGTTAACCAGCAAAGCATTCATTTAGTTCGTTTGTTAAATAAGAGACGATCTAGCGCTGAAATGTGTTTTTTTAAATCAAGTGATCAAAGTGCTCGTTGCCGCTGCGATCAGTGGCGCGGATACAGTGTTTTCTCGTGGCTCGCGCACACCGCACTTCACTCGGACGCGCGCTTCAATACGTTGCGGAGATCGATCTATTTATGAGGCGCCGTCTATATGATTATGTGCGCGGAGAGTTTGTGTGTGTGTGCTCGCGTCTCAGATGAGTATGTGCGCGGAGAGTTTGTGTGTGTGTGTGTGTGTGTGTGTGTGTATGTGTGCTCGCGTCTCAGATGAGTATGTGCGCGGAGAGTTCCGCGCGTCTAGTGTGTGTAGAGTTTGCGTGTGTGTGCGTGAGCGACTTTAGAAGTTGTGCATTTCATATATATTATTTTGAGCATTCAGCAGTATACATGTATGTGTGACTACCTAGTATATGTGTATGCAAGGGTTTCATATGTGCGTGAATGAAGTTTGATTTAAGCCCTAGATGGCGCCTCATAACCTATCTATTCGTTCTGGTGAAATCTCAAAATATAATGGACACAAAGTGTCCCTGCTTGATATACAACCACTGATGAGCATAATCTGTTTAAAAAAAAAAAAAAAAAAAAAACAACTACAAATGCGGATTATAGAACCCAAAACCTCTGACACGCTTGACTAAAGTTCAAGTTCAGCTGCCAGTGTTCCTCTTCGGGTAAGTCTAGTATTTTAATGCCAACTGCAAATCTTGCATATCAAGTATGAAGTATATCAATATCAAGTATATTTATATGAGGCTATACTGTGTGTGTTAAATATTTCTGCTCAGTGTCAGATATTTCTCTGTTCTGTAAAAGTCATAATATGAGAAGACAAAATTTTGATCTTAACTCAAGTGTTTTGTGCTACATCAGTAGCCTTTTAAAGGGCACAATTTTTCATTTAATCAGAAAATCTTTTTCAGAAAATCACACACACACACACACACACACACACACACACACACACACACACACACACACAGAGGTATTATTTTTTTGATAAAGTGTGTGCAGTTTAGTTTTCTTAAGTACCGTTTCAAGAACCGTTTAAGCACCGGAACCGTTTGAAAAATACCGAGTAGGTACTGGTATCGGATAAAACCCAACCGATACCCAACCCTAGTGGTAACATTATTATTTTTTATTATTTCACTATATATACAGGTATATATATATATATATATATATATATATATATATATATATATATATATATATATATATATAAAATTTGCATTCTTTCTTGTGGCTCAGTGATACACCTGAATGAAAGGCTCATTATGCAGGTCATTGTCTTCTCAGGTGAGTTTTTTTTTTTTTTACCACGCGGTGGTAACGGACTAACTACCGCCGGTGGTTGGGGGGTTATTTAAAAAATAAAATAATAAAAACTCGTTTTATATTTCCACACAAACACGCGTGATATAGCCTACCACTCTGCGCTTTGAGAGGGATGTGGGACACGAGCAGGAAAGAGACCATCGATCTCTTTTCTGATATCTTCTACTTATGTTTTCTACTTGATGTAAATTGGTCTGAAGAGCGAATTTTATCCTCCACAAGGGCGAGATATTTAGGCTATGTTTGAGATTGCGCTGCCAGAGAAAGTGAAACTAAAAATCACCCGCGCGTGTGAAACGCACTTTACAACTAAACTTGACGTCCCTTACCATGTCTAATAACAAGCACAAACTGTGTTAAAAAGAATTTGACATGCAAGTACAAATGTAGGCTATCTGTCCTACAGCGTTTTCTACTTTACCACAGTAAAGAATACAAATATAATAGGCCTAATTAAAAGTGAACCAATGAAAAAACGTTTATAATCCCCTTAGAAAATGGGTGAGACGTGAGTCAAGATTTGGGAAAAGAAACAAGAGATTCCATGCAGGGATGAGTCACGATTTTTGAATATTCGATTAGTTTATTTAATTATAGAATATCGAATAGATTATGCGATTATTCTCTAAAATAAAACTCGGTAACGAGTTCATGTAACCAGAGACGCTGCCAATAACGCACATAACAGCTGTCACAAAGAACCGGCAAAAGTAATGATTATGAATGTGTCAAATATATCAATGAGACATTTTAATGGAATAACTAATGGAATAATATTGTTAAATTCGCTGATAATCAGGTGACCACCAGATCGCAAACCAGAATTTAAAGCCGACAAAACTATGGGTTCACGCATAACTCTCTCATTCGTCATGACGTTATAACATTTCGTCTCGTCTCGTTTATCGCAAACCAGAATTTAAAGCCGACAAAACTATGGGTTCACGCACAACTCTCTCATTCGTCATGATGTTATAACATTTCGTCTCCTCTCGTTTTGGTCAACGAACATGAAAAGACATTTTAGCATAGTTTTTATTTTGTAAACCACATTTAGTCTCGTTTTTATTCATTGTCACATGACCAGCATTTACGTTGCGTCTCGTCTCGTTTTCGTCAGGTGATAAAGGTTCGTTGACGACAATATTTCGTCATAATTTTCGTTGACGAAGGCAACATATGTAATTACACCTTTGCCATTGATATGTTTATAAGCAACTGAAAAAGCACAAATGTCAGGGCATTTCAAAACATCTCAAGGACCCCTAAAACACCTTAGACCCCTGAGGGTTCAATACCTCAATTTGTTGAGTTGACAGTTTGGACTCTTAAGTCCAGTAGAGAGCAGCTTCACTCCTGAATCCTGCAGGTCATTGTTCCTCAGGTCCAGCTCTCTCAGGGAGGAGTTTGATGATTGTAGAACTGAAGCCACAACTTCACAGTGCTGATCACTGAGATTACAGTCTGTTAATCTGAAAAAAGAGAGGACACTGATTAAAAGGCATGCTGGTGTTCCCACCAGATCGCACGACTTCCTTGGTTAACCAACTTCAACATAAAATATCATTCTGATTGACATTCTGGTCTTTTGTAAGGAAGATTCACCAATTAAAATAGACATGACTTCATATTTCATGAACATTATGTGTATAATGTTTTATTTCTTTGTCTTTGACTATCCTTTATAGTGAAAAAAAAGTCTTGTTAGTTGAATTGAAGTGTCATTTGAAATCATTTCTTTATTTTTGTTGGACTTTTTGCCTTATTCATTGATAGTACTGTGACACAAAGATGGAAGAGAAAGGAACAGGATCAACCTTGAATCAGACCGAATCTCTGTTATGTATTTTTCAATTTTAATTGTATTCCAATTTTTACAATAGACATTGTTTCAATGCTGCAATTAACATCTGATTAGTGATTCTAAACCCTGCTTTTAACCCTGGGTAAAGGAATGTTTCACATTTGCAAGTTAGAAGTGGGATTAGCACCACTTCTTACACAGAGTAATGAAACCCTGGTCCGGAACAGGATTAGAGTCGCTTTTGTGCTGTTAATCCCGCAGTTTTAAAACTGTGATTTCTAGACCAGGAAAAGGAATATATTTTTCTAAAAATGCTTATTCTTTATCAAGTAAATTTAGCCTGGCAAGCCAGACCTACATCAAGATGTTAGGTCTGGCAACTCACCATAGACACGGCTCAATCCGAGGGGCGGGATAAACGCCTGTCTTCAAATTCCCTCTGCACGCAATAGGACAGTGCTTCAACCAACCAGAGCGTTTTCCCAACAGCGGAGATAACGTTAGTTGATAGATTCAACTTTTGTGCCATTCTTTGCTCTTTTCTCAAAGAAAAACTTAACTCCAAGTCCTCCAGAGTCACGGCCAAAGCCAATTTGAAAGACTGTTCTCCGGCAGCAGCAGCTCTTCTTTGTTTTCAAGAAGCAGGGGGAACCGTCGCAACTCTGTCATCATTATGTTAAGCCTGCCCCGCCTACTCTATGCACGATGTGATTGGCCTGACCCAATTTAGGTTTTTCCAGCACGAAAGTCAACAGAGAGTTGCTAGACTACCCTGGCTGCAAAATAATTTATTTATTTTTTTTTTTTTTTTTGCAAAATAATTTTTGCTGCCGCTAGGGTGCGTCTAGATTTCTAGGCCAAAGTAAATTATGAATAATGGAAAAGTCATGTCAAGTCAACTTTATTTATATAGCGCTTTTCACAATACAGATTGTATCAAAGCAGCTTCACAGTATTAAATTAAAATAGTACATCAGTGTTTGTTTCTAGTGTAAAAAACGCCCACGTTTGGTAATGCTGATCAATAGTATTGTTGATTGATTAATTAAATTAAGTATCCCCAATGTAAATTCATTGGTTGAAAAGACAGTAATTGCTGAAGAACATTTAGCTTTTAAAACTTCAGAAATGTAAATACTTGGATTTCAATTATAACTAGATGAAAAAGTTTGTAGACAAACAAAATTGGCATGAAAAAGCCTTGCCAGAAAGTTTGAAGAATTTTTAAAAGTTTGAAGGTTTTTAGTTTTAATTAGTTTAAGTTTAAGTTTAGTAGTTTTAAAAGTTTGAATGTTTTCAGTTTTAATTAGTTTAAGATTTAGTTTAGTAGTTTTAAAAGTTTGAAGGTTTTCAGTTTAGAAATATTATGGAAGCTTAAATGAGTCTTTATTGATTAGAAATAGTACATAGAATGGCAGCTGATGGAGTCTAATGAGCCTCTCCAACTGTCAAAATTTGAATTTAGGCAGTTGAAGTTTAAATAGTCTTGGCTCAATTTGAACATTCCGCAATGAAAGTCTATGGGATTTTTCCAAGTTTTTATCAGCAATTTTAGAAAAATAGCAAGTCTGATCAGTCTAAATAGATAAAGCAACTCGAGTCAGAACAGTTTGAAGGTCTAGTCTGAGATTACGGGTTGTAGCTTGAACAGTTTAGGAGGAGTTGCGTGGAGAAATAATCTTAAGTACAATATCAGTAAGTTGGCTTTTCCAAGACAACTTAATTACAAATTAAAATAATTATATTAAATATTTTAATCTGTAGACACTTCAAATTTATGTAAATTGAAAAGCCATTACAACACATTCAGCTAAACTATTAGCCTACATGAGAGGTATTATGTTCATATTTCAAATCAGTTGATATTATGTTCATATTTTCACACTCACAGAGCTTTTCTGCAGTTCCTCAGGGCAGGTAACAATCTCCTTCGACCCTCTTGACCCTGTGATGATTGGATGTTGTACTTGTTAAGGTCAAACTCATCCATCACATCTTCTGACATCAAGATCATGTTTGCCAAAGTTGAACATAGTGCAAGAGAAAGGTTTTTATTTGTTTCAGATTGTAAAAATGGCTGCATTTCTTCAACAAGAGAACTATCCTTCATCTCAATCAAGCATTGTGACAGATTCATCCATCTTTCAGGCCTGATATTGTCTTTTGGACTTTTTTTAGATTTTTTAAGGTTTTGGATTATTTTCTTGGTGCTCTCTGGGTTGTTCTCTGTGTGAATCAGCACATCCTGTAAGAGTCTCTGATTGGACTCCAGTGAGATGCCATGAAGGAATCGAAGGAAAAGATCCAGGTGTCCATTTTTACTCTTCAAGGCTTTAATTGTCGCTTCATTCAGAAACACATCCAGAGAAACAATCTCACACTGACTTCTGGAATTTCTTGTCAGGAACATTTTCAGAACTTCACTGTTCTTGTGTAAATAACAGAGAAACACATACAGTGCTGCAAAAAACTCCTGAAAGCTGAGATGTACAAAGCTGTAAACCTTCCTGTGATAAATCACAGATTCTTTCCTAAAGATCTCAGTGCAAATCCCAGAATACACTGAGGCGTCTTTGACGTCTATGCCGCTCTCAATCAGGTCCTCCTCATAGAACATGACATTGCCCTTCATCAGCTGATTGAAAGCCAGTTCAGCAAGTTTCACAATCACTTCTCTGTTGGACTGCAAGACTTTATCTGGATCTCTCTCTTCGTACTTCTGGTTCCTCATATGAGTTTGAATGAGGAGGAAGTGTATGTACATTTCAGTCAGAGTTTGAGGGATTTCTGCACTGAGATCTTGTTTCAGGATGTTTTGAAGCACAGTGGCTGAGATCCAGCAGAAGACGGGTATGTGGCACATGATGTGGAGGCTTCTTGCTCTTCTGATGTGTGAGATGATTCTGCTGGCTTGATCCACATCACTGATTCTCTTCCTGAAATATTCCTCCTTTTGAGGGTCATTGAATCCCTGAATTTCAGTCACACGGTTGATGTAGTTTGAGGGGATCTGATTGGCTGCTGCTGGTCTGGTGGTGATCCAGATGAGAGCAGAGGGAAGCAGATCTCCTTTCATGAGGTTTGACATCAACACACCCACTGATGAAGACTCAGTCACATCAGAAATGTTCTGAGCGTCTGAAAACATCAGTGTAATTCTGCTTTCATCCAGACCATCAAAGATCAACACAACTGTACATTCATCATAAATCTTTGAGTCCAGATGTTGAAGTTCAGGATGAAAGTCCAGCAAAAGTCTGTGAAGACTGTACTGATGATCTTTAATCAAGTTCAGCTCTCTAAATGGAAGCACAAACATGAAATCTACATCCTGATTGGCTTTTCCCTCGGCCCAGTCCAGAATGAACTTCTGCACAGAGACGGTTTTTCCAATTCCAGCGATGCCTTTAGTAAGAACAGTCTTGATTTTGTCTTTCTTCTCTCTTCTCTTCTCCTCATATCCTAGTTCAGGTGAAGGATCAAAGATGTCATTGCAGTTGATTGGAGTGTCTTGGAGGGTCTTGTAACTTTTCTCCATCTGTAGCACCTCATGTTCTTCATTCACCCCTTCACTCCCTCCCTCTATGATGTACAGCTGTGTGTAAATCCTGTTCAGGAGGGTCTGATTCTCTTGTAGTTTGATTCCCTCAAATAAGCTCTCATACTTGTTCTTCATGTTGATTTTGTGCTGGTCTTTGACTCTCTGCAGATCATCATGCACTGGCTGGTGAGAATCGAGCTGCAGGGCTGCTTCTGTGTCATGATGACTGATGTGTTTCTGACAGGTGGAGGATGAGCTGGTCTGACAGGACACATCTCTGATCTGGTCAGCTCTCCCACCACTGAAAACACATCAAGAAGACAGAGACACAAAAACCTCTGTTAAAATAAATATAAAAATCTGAAAAATGTAAAAACTGTCTTCTTAATATATTACATGGAGATCCTCAAGGTTCTGTTCCCGCACAGATTTTATTTACCCATGTTTCCAACAAACTGTAAATTAATTATGCACATCAGGCATTTGGGGGCAGACAATGACCTGCATATTAAAAGTAATGAGACATCAATATTTCAGTAGTCAAAATGTTCGAATAAAAGAGAAAGGTGGCTAAAATTCTTGACCAGATTTAACAGAAACCATTATTTTAAAATATCACAGAAACACTGACATGAAGAAAAAGCAGTGTTCATGTGAAATGATTACATGTAATTGATTTACTTGTAAATGGCGACGGATGATCCTTAAATCAACAGTTATTCTGAAGAATATGTAAAGTTTGCTGTTGAAGCTAAAGGCAAAATAATTATCATGATAATCAACAGCTGGCTTACTTTTCCATTTGTTGACATGACAGAGTTTGATTCAGATGGGAAATATCGTATTAAGTTGGGTGTCATCATATTAATCATCATATTTATAATGAAACCATTATATTTAAAAATATATATATTAATCATAATAAAATATCACGATTATTGTTAAAGCCAATATAATTTATGGGATCTCCTTCAAAGCTTTCAGAATCTTTAGTTTTTAAATATTTTGTGTGTGTTTTTAAAATGAACAGTTTAATTTGAATGACTGTATATTATGGAAGTAAAATAATGTCAAATGTTTTTGAAACAAAAAGCCTGTTGAATTGCACTACTTGAAAAAAAATAGGCATTGCATTAACCATGCTTGCATTTTAATGCATTGTATTTTTAGGGCTTGCCTTTTTATGGGCTGAAATTCAACATGGTTGAATATTTAAGCTTTGAATATTTCAATTAAAAACATTTCAAACACATTTTCATTATTAAAAATTCACTAATCCATATTCACCTTTCATATTTCACTTCCAAAATATTCAAACTGTTTAAAAATACAACCTATAATATTCAACAGGCAATTTTCGGTCCATTTTATTTCGCTTCCACAAATTCAGTGGTTCAAATTCGACAGTAAATTCAAAGGGACTGCAGGAAAAGCAGTAGTATGGATACTCTCCATCTGCTGTTAGTCGACCTCACCAGCAGGTGGTGCAAAAGCACGTGTTGTTGACGAAGAACAGCAACAGTTAGAGCAAGCCATTCATTCATAAAACTCATTTAACAGCAATGCAAGTGTATTTGTGATTATTATGACGGCGGTTTTATGTTAAATTCAGTGTCTTCATGGTTGCTTTCCCTGTGTAGCCTACAAGAATCTTTCTCTACAGTGAACAAGATTATAATGTTATTCCCCGATGCGGATATACAGATCCAATGTTACATTTTTGAGGTTGACATATATTTCTCTTGGTTGTTTAGTTGCCTTTTATATTGCAGCGATCTGCTGCATGCAGGCTAGGGTTTCCCTCAATACTTCAGGATTCTCATGCTGAACATATAAAACGCTTAACGTAGCTTAATGGACTAATTACAGTGATAGGCCTATAAAAGACCAAACTTGCAGGCAAGCAGATGGACTCAGAATAACGCGCAAAGTTTAATGCTGAGCGTTTCCCAGTGATAGACTGGCATAAAGTTGGCTTGACATTCGCACATTTAAGTGTATAGGACTTTGTTATACACGTTTCTAACTTCAATAGCAGTTGTATAGAACAACTTACAGTCATAAAACCAACTGTAAAGTGTTCATTTAGTGTCAGGCATAATGCACAGTGCGCACCCTTTGGATTTTTGATATTTATTCAAATAAATTTAATTGTTCTATTGAAGTTAGAAACTTGTATGCCAATGTTGTATGCAACTTTTGAGACGGTCCCTAAATGTGCAAATGTCCAATGTCAAGCCAATTTTACATTTAGTCATTTATTTAGCAGACGCTTTTATCCAAAGCGATTTACAGTTAAACTAACAATAGGAGGACAACAATATGCAAGTGCTATTCTTCCCAGTTTAAGCTAATGCAATAGGCATAGCCTACTATACTATACTAATTTATATATAGAGAGAGAGAGAGGAAGAGAAGAGAAGAGAAGAGAAGAGAAGAGAAGAGAAGAGAAGAGAAGAGAAGAGAAGAGAAGAGAAGAGAAGAGAAGAGAAGAGAAGAGAAAGTGTTAGTATTGATCAAGTGTTGATTTTATGCCAGTATATCACGATACGTTCATATTCTTAGTCCATTTTGCATTAGTCCATTAAGCTATATAGCCTAGTAGCCTACATCCTACATCCCCAATAAGGTGCGAGTTTGGTCTTTCATATCACTGTATTAGTCCATAAGCTACGTTAAGCGTTTTGTCCCGACGGAAGGGGAATCCTTGAGTATGAGGTATTGAGGGAAACCGATTATAATCCTGTTCATGGTAGAGAAAGCTGATGACATGTAGGCTACACAGTAGGGGTGGGGGGAAAAATCGATTCTTCGATGCATCGCGATGCGGACGTGGACGATTCTGAATCGATTCACAAATGTCAAAAAATCGATTTTCTAAAAAAAAAATATATTTTTTTTCTAATAACGTAATATTGACGGAACGCGAAAGGCGGAACTATAAGCGGACGTGCAGTGCGCGGACAGTCTGGCGTGCACATAACAGAGACGCGCACATAACAGAGACGCGCACATACATAACAGACTCATGATGGCTGAGCGCCAAATTCGAACGGCACCTTCTTCGTTAAAAGCTAACGTATGTAAAATTGGCAATTTCATTGTTACCTATTTAGTATTTTTGTATGAGAGCTGCTTTCTGTATTGTTTAGTTTTCACATCAGTACACTGTGTAAACCGTTCTGTTATACGTACGTTATACTGCAATATGTGCAATTTCAGTCACAAAAAGTTACATTTTGACTGTGCTCTCTGCAGATGTTTTTGATTGTAGTATACAGCAAACATTTCAAGTCATAACTCTTTATTATTTAGTTGTGTATAAGAGTGGCTTTGTATGTTACTAATTGAAGCTACAGTAAGTTGTTCAAAAATGTTCATTTTGTCTTCTTAATGATTAAATTGGACAATTTTCTTCTAGAAAGACAAGGTGTTCAGGTGGAGAAAAAACTTTTTCTTTACCTTGACATGTTTCGACTGCAACCTGCAGTCTTCCTCCACCTGAACACCTTGTCTTTCTAGAAGAAAATTGTCCAATTTCTACAGTATGTTGGTTCTGATCTACTTCCTAAAGGAAATAAGCCTTTCATTTATTTGTTATTGTTTAGTTCAACTTGATGAGTCACAACACAATGTGATGTATTCATTTCTGTGTTCTACAGAACATAAGCTACATACAAATAATTCTGAAGTTTTTTTAATACTGCAATCACTATGTAGTGTATTTTCGTTTACTGTTGTGAAATGGAGAATCGTTAATAATCGAAAATCGACTGTAATCGAATCGGGACTTCAATAATCGTAATCGAATCGGGAAATCAGACAGATTAACCACCCCTACTACACAGGGAAAGTAACAATGAAGTTATTGAATGAAACATATACACAGCTTTTGTGTCTTCGTCATCTTTTCCACATATATACTGACACAGGTAATCATTTTCATTTTATGAATGAATGGCTTGCTCTAACTGTTGCTGGTCTTCGTCAACAACACACGCTTTTGCACCACCTGCTGGTGAGGTCGACTAACAGCAGATGGAGAGCATGCTCGGTAATCTACTGCTTTTCCTGCAGTTCTGTTGAATTTACTGTCGAATTTGAACCACTGAATTTGTGGAAGCGAATTTGCAAAGCTAAATAAAATGGACCAAAAATTGCCTGTTGAATATTATAGGTTGTATTTTTAAACAGTTTGAATATTTTGGAAGTGAAATATAAAAAGGTGAATATGGATTATTGAATTTTTAATAATGAAAATATGTTTGAAATGTTTTTAACTGAAATATTCACAGCTTAACCCTCTGGGCTTCTTCGTATTATAGTCACACTTAGCTTCCTCCCGCCCGAAAACGGGCGAAGCCTTAAAATCTTACTTTACTTTTTCCCAGGATAACCAATCAAATATATTTTTGTTCTATAATGTTTTCTGATTATTATTTAGAATTTTTATGATATTTTGCATTAATTATTTAATTTTTATGAGCTATTTTTTCCATTAGAATTAATATATTATTTTTTTATTTTTTTTATTTTTTTTTATTTTTCAATAAATGCAACATTTCACATCAAAATACAGTGCAGGCCTAAAAAAAAAATTTTTCAACTGAGAAGAGCGCCATCTAGTGGCTTCAAAATGTATTAATTTGTGTCATGTCCTATAACCGCCTATAGGCGGCCTATAGCTTTTTTATTTATTTATTTGATTTATTCCCATTCGGAAAGAAAAAAAATTATTACTAAGCAACCACTGAATGGAACAACACAAATTATATATCATTTTAAAGCTTAGGATCTCAGCTTTTTAATGCATCTAATTACATTTATTAACTCCTAACGAGTGCTGAGTAATCCCTCTAAAACCGAGTGTACCGCCAGCAGGCGCCACCTAGCTGCGAAAATATTCTTTACCATATTTTTAAAAAATCTTGCCTTGATTAACACAAAGTTGATGTCATTTGAAAGCTTAGAGTCTTAACTTTACAGTGAATGTATCCACTTTGAAAAACTCTTAAGTATTGCTGAGTTATTTGCTGATAAATAGAATTTCTTTTTTTTCATAATCTATAAAATAATGTACTACAATGTGTCAAAAACATCATACAGCTCATGAAACATTCTCAGATAATTGAAAATGGCACTTCATTTTTTACAGCATATTATTACAATTAAAATGAGCCCAAAATTAACATAATCTATTGCTTTTATGACAAGATATTCTTCATGAAGAAAAAATTGCCCATGAGGGGGTGTCAAAGACTGTACAAAAAGGCTATCTCTTTTCCAAATGCTGTAACTTTTGATTCCTTTGTCCAAAAATTATTATTTTTTATCCAGATGCAGCTAACATGTAGGGGGACTTCACTAAAAAAGAATTTTCCTTCACTAAAAAAGAATTTTCCTCCTACCTTATTTCCTTCCTGAGTTATTCCATGACAAATAAGAAAGATATGCAAAATCATAATAAAAATTATATATATTTATTGTCTTTTATCCGCTGTTTCTTGGCAGGACAATGTCCAAATGTAATGTAATTTATATTTTCAAAAAATTTAAAAAGAGTTCTTTCAAACGATACCTACCTTTTGACTCTCCTTGCTATAGTTTGGGAGTTATTATGATTATATCATTTTTATATAGTTTGGGGCAAAATGTGCTGTTTCAGTCTTACCAGTTCATTTCTCTCTGTGTGTGTGTGTGTTTGTGTGTGTGGGTGTGTGTGTGGGGGGGGGAGGGTGTCTTATTTGCACTCTTGATGTTCTAGAGTGTCACCCCTTCATTGCTGTACACTTTTTTTCAGCACAGTGGCTGATCTGTAGCTTGTACCACCAAAAGTTTCTCTGAGTTTTCCTATTTTTTCGTATTTCCCATTCATTTCCTATGTCGCCCGTTTTCGGGCGGGAGGAAGCTAAGTGTGACTTTTTTTTTTACGACCCTTTAACATATCAGAATCATCTCCTTGATTTTTTTGTGTGTTCATATAGGTAATAAAACAAAAGTCACCAAGTTTCACCCCCATCCGATGAAGCAAAAAAATTAAACAATTCGAAACGTTCAAGTTTTCGCCCGTTTTCGGGCGAAGAAGCCCAGAGGGTTAAATATTCAACCATGTTGAATTTCAGCCCATAAAAATGCAAGCCCTAAAAATACAATGCATTAAAATGCAAGCATAGATAATGCAATGCCTATTTTTTTTTCAAGTAGTGCAATTCAACAGGCTTTTTGTTTCAAAAACATTTGACATTATTTTACTTCCATAGTATATTATTAAACAAAAATGCATTTCCTTTATTTATTAAAATAAACAGAACTAAAGTGATTGTTTTGAACAAACTAACTTAGATATTATGCAAAACACATGACTTTATTGCTAAAGTATTTGTATCGATACTGGGGGCCTTTTGCCCCATCCTGGTGAGTCTTTTAAATCTTATATGATGTGGCAATAAGGTTTATTTATTTATTTATTCATTTTTTAACCCAGACTCTGTATAGTCGGGGGTAAAATGCTTAAAAGTTATTGCCGCCTCATGCATGTATAAGATTTTTTACCAAAACAAACCACTTTAATGATTTATTTTCCCACAAAATGTATTGATCCATCAATATTCAATAAAAACATGTATTTTTTCTGCAATCATACACTATGCATAAAGAGCAAATGGCTCTGAATAGAGAGCGAGATTCCAGAGGATTTTTCCTACATTGAAAATTTTTTGGCGGCCGCCAAAACGATTTTTTGTCCCGCCAAAGCCTTATTTGATCTGTATTGGGTTTTGTGAGTGAAGCAGGCTACTGACGTGACGGAGAGAACGATCACAGCGCCCCACCCCCCGCGGGCACTCTCCGTCTTCAGTTCTGTCTTTGCTCTCTCCCTCGCATCAAAATCAACTGATCCTAAAGGTCGGAAGACCGAATCCATGTTTCACATGGTGCATTCGGAGAATATTTTTGCTGAATTAGCGCTGGGTGTGAATTGCAGTCAAAAAAAGTTGCCTTATCTTCTCTTAAAACTTGTGACAAGCATTCCGCACATGCAGCTGACATAACTTTAAAAAATCTATCCAGTTTGAAGTGTTTTTTTTTTGTGTGTGTGTGTGTGTGTGTGTGTGTGTGTGTGTGTGTGTGTGTGTGTGTGTGTGTGTGTGTGTTGACATATCTTTCGTGATGTCCTAACAGCCAGGATTCCCACACAACATGTCCGCTAAAGTCCGATTCGCGACCTAATGACTCCTTTGAGCCGATTCATTATAATGTTCATTTGCTGCGTTCACACTTCACACCAAACGCGAATAGAGCGTCAAATTCACGCGTATCGCGTCTACTTCGACGCTTGAACATTTTGAATCCATTTGCGCGTCCAAAACGAATAGGACGCGCGTATAAAGCGAGCGTTGGAAGCGAAATAGCACCAAACTATAACGTTTACACACTGACCTGTAACGTTAAATCTTTGTCTGGAGCTGAAGCTTTTCATCGACCTTCTCAAAATAAAATGATTAATATAACCCTCCAATGCATAGTTAAGGCCCTTTTGGTGACTTTGAGATGATATATAATCTTTCTGTCTCCAAAAATCATCAGTTGCCTCCTGTGAAATGTCTCCAACTGTGACAGCTGCCACAGCGCCTGTTACCGAATGTTGACTTTGTCCGAGTGAGTGGAGGGGGCGTGGCTTAGCCATAGGTCAATTGGTCTGCCCGTCAGTGTCTGAACTGGTGTATAACAAATCATTACTTAGAAGAACATACACATCTGAAATGAGAAAGTAAGTGTGCTTACCTTTTAGCAAGAGTGTTTAGTAAAATTTAAACCCCATGAAAAAATTCATAATCAAATTACTAAGCAACCACTGAATGATATGATACAAAATAGGTATCATTTTAAAGCTTAGAATCTCAGCTTTTCAATGCACCTATACATTTTATTCAACTCCTAAAAGGTGCTGAGTTATTCCTTTAGAACGGATTATACCGCCGGAGGGCGCCACCTAGCTATGGAAAAAATGTATTGTCATATTTTTCAAAACTACTGCATTGATCAACACAAAATAGGCATTATTTGAAAGCTTAGAGTCTAAACTTTACAATGAATGTAGCCATTATGATTATCTCCAAAGTAGTGCTGAGTTATTTGCTGATAAAATGATTTTTTTTTAATACATAATTTATGAGGAAGAGGAAATTATTATGTACTGCAATGTGTCAAAAACATCATACTGCTCAGATAGTCATGTGTCATATGTCATTTGAAAGGTCTCAATGAGTAGAATACAACAAGCATAATTGTTTCAGGCTTTTACTAAACTTGAGCAAGGTTTTTGTAAAATAAGCCCCTCAAGAGACCCATGGCTAAACCATATATGGATGCTGAATTTTAGACACATTTCCGCTTGTAACTTCATGAAACATGCTCCGATTGTGGAAAATGACACACCATTATTTACAGCAGATGCTTACAATTAAAATGAGTCCAAACTCAACGTAATCCATCACTCAGAACTAAAGATACTCCTCATGGAGTTCTAATACACAAAAAATACACAAACGCACGTAGCCAAGCGAGGTAGCTTAGACTTGGCCTTTTTACTCGTATCTTCATGAAACATACATCGATCATGAAAAATGACACATCGTTATTTACAGCAGGAGCTCACGATTAAGAAGAGCCCAAACTCATCAATCATATCTAAAGATATTCTTCATGGCGTTCTAACACAGAAAATACCAAAGACGCACCTAGCCAAATATATACTCATGAAGCACTCGCGTTTGGTTTTCACTTATAACTTCATGAAGCATGCACATATCGTAGAAAAATGCACATCATTATTTTCAGCAGACTCTCACGATTAAAAAGAGCCCAAACTCAGCATAATCCATCACTCATATCTAAAGTTATTCCTCGTGGAGTTGTAACACACGAAGCCACAAATGCGCACATAGATCTTTATTATAGATGTAGCACTTATGTCGCGTTCTAACTCATAACTCAATGAAGCATGCATCAATTGTGGAAAATGGCACATCATTATTTACAGCAGATTGTTAAGATTAAAAAGAGCCCAAACACACCATAATCCATCACTCAGCTCTAAAGATATTCCTTATGGCGTTCTGACACAAAAAAATACCAGAGGCGCACCTATGAAGTAGCAATAGCAGTGATGCTATGTTGTTTTGATGTGACGTTTCAGCTCATAACTCAATAAAACATGCATGGATTGTGAAACATCGAACATCTTTATTGACAGCAGATTCTCACGATTACAAAGAGCCCAAACACAACATAATCCATTGCTTTGATCACGAGATATTCCTCACGAAGTGATGCATACTTGGCTAAAAAACAAGTCTCTCATCCTTCTGGGGAGCAAAGTGTTTTCCAATTTTCCCGGAACCGTCCGCGCTCGTTTTCAAATGTGGAATAACAAAAAATATGTATCATCTTAAAGCTTAGAATCTCAGCTTTTTAAAGAATCCAACCACTTCAATCAACTCTGAACAAGTGCTGACTAGTCTCTCTAAACCGGAGTGTACCGACCGCGTGCGCCACCCATGGCGCCACCTAGCTGCGAAAATATTCATTATCATATTTTTCAAAAATATTGCCTTGATTCAAACAAAATTGGTGTCATTTGAAACCTTAGAGTCTGAACTTTACAGTGAATGTAGCCAATTTGAAAAACTCCTAAGTATTGCTGAGTTATTTGCTGATAAATATTTAAAAAAAAATCATAATCTATAAAATACTTTTTTGTACTATGTACTGCAATGTGTCAAAAACATCATACATCTCATGAAACATTAAAAAAATCGTTGAAAATGGCACTTCATTTTTTACAGCATATTAATACAATTAAAATGAGCCCAAAATTAACTTTATCTATTGCTTTTATGATAAGATATTCTTCATGGTGAAACACTATCAAAAATGCCCATGAGGGGGCGTCAAGGTCTCAACAAAAAGGCTATCTTTTTTTTCTTGCTGTAACTTTTGATTACTTTATCCAATCACCACAAAATTTTATCCAGATGCAGCTCATATGTAGAGGGACTTCCCCAAAAAAGAATTTTCCTCCTACCTTATTTCCTTCCTGAGTTATACCATGTCAAACAAGAAAGATATGCATTATCATTATAAAAAATATATATATTTTTTGTCTTTTATCAGCAGTTTCTTGGCAGCAGAATGTCCAAATGTAATGTAATTTATATTTTCAAAAAATTTGAAAAGTCTTCTTTCAAACGATACCTACCTTTTGACTCTCCTTGCTATAGTTTTGAAGTTATGAGTCTGTAGTTTTGTGTATGTCACTCAGAATACTCATTTTTTTTATTGCTTTCCAAATGTGCGAGGACTAAACAAAAAGGCTACCTTTGTTCCAAATGCTGTAACGTTTGAGTACTTTATGCGATCACCACAAAATTTATTCAGATGCAGCTCACATTTAGGGGTACTTCCCCAAAAAAGAATTAATCTGCTACCATATTTCCTTCCCAAGTTATTGCATGTCAAACAAGAGAGATATGCAAAATCATAATAAAAATTATGTTTTTTTTTTGTATTTATCAGCAGTTTCTCGGCAGGAGAATATCCAAATGTAATGTAATTTATATTTTCAAAAAATTTGAAAAGAGTTCTATCAAACGATACCTACCTTTTGACTCTCCTTGTTATAGTTTTGAAGTTATGAGTCTTTACTTTTTTGTGTGTCACTCAGACAAAACAACTCCAAAAATGGCCTCAGGGTTTAAGGGGTTAATAATCCACAGTATGTATAGGCCTATGACAATGTGTAGTAAATTACCTATAAAATCATTTAGTTTAAAGTTAGATTGGAGTGAGATGAAACTAGATCAAAGCACAAATCAAGCTGTTGCTAGCTAGCTGCTAATTTTATATGGTAAAAAATTACACTATTACACATCTTAAAGGTGAACTAAGTAACTTTTTTTACCTTAAAGGGTTAGTTCACCCAAAAATGAAAATTCTGTCAGTAATTACTCACCCTCATGTTGTTCCAACCATGTAAGTCTTTCGTTCATCTTCGGAACACAAATTAAGATATTTTTGATGAAATCTGACAGAATTCTGACTCTTCCATAGGCTTCCAGAGTGACCGAAACTCGCCGACCCAGAATAGTTATTAAAAACATCGTTAAAATAGTCCAAGTGACTCCAGTGGCTCAATCTTAAGTATATCAAGCGATGAGAATACTTTTTGTGCGCAAAAACAAACAAAAATACCGACTTTATTCCACTATTCAATTCCTTCTCTCTGGGCCTCGTAGTGTTTTTGCGTAGCGCGTCTGTGTTGCACGTCACCACGTAGGCTCACAATTGGCCGAAGCAGGTCATGTGTGTGATGCGTGATGACGTGCAACACAGACGCGCTACGCAAAAACACTACGAGGCCCAGAGAGAAGGAATTGAATAGTGGAATAAAGTCGGTATTTTTGTTTGTTTTTGCGCACAAAAAGTATTCTCGTCGCTTGATATACTTAAGATTGAGCCACTGGAGTCACTTGGACTATATTAACGATCTCTTTAATAACTATTCTGGGTCGGCGAGTTTCGGTCACTCTGGAAGCCTATGGAAGAGTCAGAATTCTGTCAGATTTCATCAAAAATATCTTAATTTGTGTTCCGAAGATGAACGAAAGACTTACATGGTTGGAACAACATGAGGGTGAGTAATTACTGACAGAATTTTCATTTTTGGGTGAACTAACCCTTTAACTGAACAGTTTCGGAGTCATTGGAATGGTTATATTACTTATTTCGGGTTGAATGGTGGTCGTTTCGCACCCCCCTGGTGCCCGTGAGCGGAACATACGCACTTGCAACTTTGAGCCGCCGGCCGCCGCGTCAGGAAGTCTCGCGTGATATCAGGTCTCGCGATGTAAACAATTGCTTTACGGCCAAAAGAAATCTGCTAAAATGCTGTCATTATTGCGCTCCCTCACGCTGTCCGAACCCGAATGAAGAAGACGTTTTAAAGAATGTCCCATCTGCTTTGATGTCGTTGATCTACTAGCCTCTGGTGTCTGAGAATCGCCAACGAGTTTTTACAACAGTGTTGTCAAATATCTATTCCGAAGCTGTGGGGGGAGCTCTAGAGAGAAACCTGCGAGCAAAAAGCGAGAATACAGCGAAGAAATCCCGAAGCTACTGAGTGCTGCTTTAACGCTAAGTTTTTAATGCTACTTTTTAATTTATATGATTATACTAAAATAATCATCAGGTCTATCAAAAAAGGATTTTATCTTTCAAAACAATGAAAGCCAGTCGTGAAAAAAAAAAAAAAAATCACAGCTTTTTTTGCAAAGAGGGCAAGAAAGGATGACAGTGAGAGTGACAGGTTGTCACATGCCTGTCCTGTCTCGTGTAGCACATGTGGTGTTTGTGTTCCTGTCTCTGTTTTGACCCCACCCTCCTTGTTATCTCATTATTGGTTTCATTTGTCCCACCTGTTGTTCCCTCATTATCTGCCTAATTTGTCCCTTTGTGTTTGCAGTCTTTGTCGGATCGTTGTATTGTTTACGTCTCCTGTTCTCCTGTGATCCAGTGGTATGTTCATTTTGTAGTTGTTGTGTTGTTTATATATGGTTTTCCCCCTCGTGGGTGTTTGTTTTACTTTGTTCTTTTGTTAATAAATCATTCTTTCTGCACTTGAGTCTTCACTTAGTTTTCTTAGGGTGCTTTCACACTTGGTTCGATTGCCTGTTCTGAACCCGAGTTCGATTGCTCCCCCCTCCCCCTGCCCCCGATGGACTGTGTTCACATTATATTATTTGTATCTGAAACGCAGTACGCTTGCGTCATCAAGCTGCAGCTGGCGCGTACTCGTGTTGCTTGGTAACCGCTATGAAAAGGCGTCAAAATGGATAGAATTGCTCGCTTCACATTTGTTGTTCTTTTTTTAAACCTTTGGTTTTGTTTTCAAAGAAAAGATACAGAAACACACTTGCGTCTGTCTGCCGCAAAAGTATTAAAACCGTTCCAAAGACAGTGGGATGTCCGCCGAAGACAATTTTTGTGGAGGCAAGCAGAAATCATCTCTCTGCTTGCAGTGCGTCAATCACGCTTTTAGTCAAGGTAAGTGTATAGACCCTTTTGCAGTTGTTAAACACACGCACGCAGGCACGCACCAGTTCGGAAAACAGCGTTCACATCATCCAAACGAACCGAACTCTGACGTCATTCGAACCCGGGTGCGCACCAAAAGTGCTAGTGTGAAAGCGCCCTTAGTTATCACGTCACACAGGTAATATCTGTGTCTGATAATTGCATAGTCTATATTACAGTGATCGTTTTTTCAGGAATAAATATAATAAGAAAAAAAATCACAAACTGTTTCTTTCTATTTATTTTAAATTTAACATGTCAATATTGGGCTTGCGGATCATGTGGGTACTAGGGTACTCTTTGCTGTGTGTGGATGAATCATAACTACAATGTGTGTGAGTCATTGATGTTTATTTCCTATTTTGAGGAGTTACTTTAGAATATTTTAACTGGGACGGACCACTAGTGGAAACTTTTTAATTTTATTTACATTTAATGCAAGTTCAGTGTAACACTTTATTTTTACTTCTGTTGTTGCTTGCTTTCACTTCAGCAATAAAACCCTACATGTATTTTATCAAAAGAGGCCAGTAGTCCAAAACATTCATGAATTAAAACCCCTCAAGTTTTTAAATCACCAAATGGAGTTTGAATGTCACCTAGCGGCCATATTGGCTACTGCGCCTAAAACTCCCAGAGCATATTGATAGTTTGAGACAAATTTGAAAGACAACTTGGTTGGATTTACCACATTTTCAGTTTTAGGTGCCCAGGCACAGGTTTTATATTAGCCTAATAGAAAAGAAAAATAAATGTAAAGCAGCACATTAAGTTCAGCAACCATTTAAGTCTGGATATGTAATTTTCCAGTCTATGTTTAAGAATAGGATTGCCAGGTAAGAGGCGAATGAGGCTAACTAGTTATCTGGATTCTAAGACTATCATAGAAATATATTAAATTTGAGTACATATTTATATAGCCTTTTTACCCTTTATTTTAACAACTATTTGTGCGTCCATACACACACTTGTGTTTGTGTGTGTTATTGCCAGTGTTGTAGCCTAGTTTTTAGGGGCGATAAATATTATATAATAATTAGTGCTGTCAAACGATTAAAATATTTAATCGCGATTAATCGCATTAATGTCATAGTTAACTCGCGATAAATCGCAATTAATCGCACATTTTTATCTCTTCTAAATGTCTCTTGATTTCTTTTTGTCCCATTATTTTTTCTCATTTTAATGCTCTTATCAACATGGAAAAGTGGATCGGCTTGCTTTGTGCAAATGTTTCTTATTGAAAACAACATTGGCATATACTGTAGTGTTCAATTTCACACTAACATTCTTACTTGGAGCAAATAATCTCTCACACAATGTAACACTGTCCATCAATAAAAGGGTGAAAGAAATACTGACGAGGTCCTGATATTGACGAGGGGGCGGAGAATTCGCATCAGCTGTGTGTGTGCTTGGCCACCAAGTGGTATGTGCTGCGATGAAAGCTCAGTTCACAACGACAAAACACATAGATCACTTTGGTCTTGTCAATTGAACCATTTGGCCACTTTTTTAAAATTAAACTTTCCACTCAGAATCTTATTGGCATCCATTTCGGCATCTCGCGCTCATCATTCATCCACTCAAAACGTAACATTAAAGGGGGTCGCACAGTGGACGAGAAGCGCAGCGCAGCGTCTAGTATTTAAATTCGAACACATTATTCTCTATGAGTGTACACACACCGGCGGCGCCATTCAGCGTTTTTATTGCTGGCCATAAACTGAGAAAGTGCACGTCCGATGTGCGATACAAGTTGTCCTAGACGCGGCTTCTCGTCCACTCTTTGGCCGGCTCGCAAGCCCAAACAAGTGTGTGCGGCGTGCCTGTTGTTTTGTTTCCGGTCTAGCTAGATCCGGTGGTGTTGTAGTTTTACTAACGTTACTATTTGTTGCAAAAGCATGTGAAAAAAAAACAACAAAGTTTGCTAGGCATTAATCGCGCGATAAAAAAAGACGCCATTAAAATGGGTTTGTGTTAACGCCGTTAATAACACGTTTAAGTGACAGCCCTAAATATAATATAATATAATAAGCGCCATCAGAATCTGGACCGGCCCTGAACTTCATCATACTCACACAGGGTCAGAGGTCACAGCAGGTCCATCACTGAACCTATCGGGAGTATCCATGGAGGCGTTACTCTTCATAGACACACAGCTGAATCCTGGAGATGGTCCATTATTGAACCTATGGGGAGTACCCATGGAGGCGTTACTCTTCATGGACACACAGCTGAATCCTGGAGACGCTGCTCTGTGAACAGACGCCTCCTCCTCTCTCTCCTCACACACACTCAGTTTACAGGTCCGGTTCTCCTCCTCCTCACACACACTCAGTTTACAGGTCCAGTTCTCCTCCTCCTCCTCCTCCTCCTCCTCCTCCCACACACTCATTTTACAGGTCCAGTTCTCCTCCTCCTCCTCTCTCTCCTCACACACACTCATTTTACAGGTACGTTTCTCCTCTTCCTCCTTGATGTGAGACTTTATGTAAAGGCCTGTATGTGGAAACAGAAAACATGCACAAAACACAATTTAATTTTTACGCATTTTATTTAAGTGGCATTTAATTCATTTTAACTTAACATCAACAGTTTTTCTCCAGTTAATAGTGTGTGTTTGTAGAGCGACATGTCGGCCACACTTTCAAACACAGCATCCTCGTTTAAACACTGGATTCACCTTCACTTTAATGACACTGCTGAACTCTTGCAGGTGTTTTCAACAATTTGTTTTTCGTCTCGCATTAAGCAAATATGATGTTATTGTTATACGGCCACACTTTCTTTCCCCAGTATTATTACTGCGTCACTGAACACACATTACAATATTATAAAAAATAATTAAATACGTATTTAAAGTCAACCGAAGATTTCAACATTAAAATAATATTCTCCTGTTAAAGGAAAAAGTAAGTGCAAGTTTAACCATTTTCGGCCATTTTATAGTTGACGTGTTGTGAAGCAGGCCTAGATGGGTCATTCTACAGAAACGTCCACTTTTGTTATGGCAAGATGTCTTAAAATGTATTTCTTTTTCTAACATTTAAACTTACACCACATTATTAGACTACCCTTTGACTTTATGAATATGCATAAATGACAGCTTAATGATTTTTTATATTTTTTGTACATTTATTTAAAGACCGCATGTACCATTTTTTTGTCACTGGTGTTACCCTACTTCTTTGGCAATATTAAAGGTTTTTATTGAGCACATGTAGTCAGAGTTACCGAAAAATAATAATAATGCAACAAATAAGGAGATTATGTTTTATTTATTTTAATTAGGTTTGTTAAAAGTGTGCTTGAATGAGGTTAGTTCATCTGTGCTACCATCTATTTGCTATAACAATGAAAATATTTGAAAACCAGTTAAAATCAAGTAATGATGCAATCCTTTAAATCTTAACTATTGAGTGTAGCAGAATTAAATGGATGTAACATTATTACTATGTCACATGTGACATTGTATTTAATGTGACAGAAAAAAAAGACAGTAACACCAGTGACACAATGAATCACCAATGGCATGCATAAGACCAAAGATCATCATTCTTCAACTATAATTAAGTATATGAGACTAAATTGTTACATTTGGCATATAATCTAAGTGAATAGCTTTGAATAAAGTTTATCTATAAATGGGAGTCACTGGTGTTACTGGTGTTACCCATAAGAAAGGTGACACCAGTGACAGTAACACCAGTGACAATTTTCATGAAAAATTCATTTTACAAAATGGCTGCTGCAAGGTAACAAACCACATGTTGTCAATCAGAGTATACTAACTAAATTAAGTAGTTTAATCCATTTGTATTCTCATTTTTTTTACAAGTACCTAACAGTAAAGTAGGTCATACCAGTGACTTCAACTAAAAGCTTCATATGAAATCATGAGATAAATGAGAAGATTTCTGCTAACTGAGAAGAGACAGTGGATCTACCATGGGCTTTTCTTCATAGATATTCAGGAAATTGGAAGAAGGAAGTCAAGTGATGTCATCAGTGTGATTTTTATTTCAAAATAAGAGATTTTTGTTTAACGGTAACACCAGTGACACAACTCCAGGGGACCACTACTTTCATTATAAATTTTATAATATTTATTCTGCATTTTTTGTATATCATTTACATAATATATTTGATAGTTACGTATACATTATTGCATTTTAAATGGTGTAAAAATCTGTTATTGACCTCAAAATAAAGGATTTTCTCTCTGGACATGACTGTGGGGACGAGCACTTCTGTGGTGCTTGGAATTCTAAATAATTAATAAAAATCAAATATTGCCACATTGATGGCTCAAGAAGGTGTAATTGTTCAAATAACATATTGTTTTATTTTAAAATGTAAAGAAATTGTAACCCTAATAGTCTAGATGGAAATAGGGGTCCACGCGCACCCCCCGGCTTTTTTTATGCCACCTGATTTTTTAAAATCTTTAAAGTGTCTATTTCCAGAATCTGCCAGGTACCAAGCTGAAATAATGTCCCAAAGGCTTCATTTTTAACCCTTTGCGGAACCCGACCGGAACCCGAAAAAAAAAAAAAATTATATAGAAAGTGGCATAACATTTGAAGTAAACGACATACAGAGACAAATGAACACATTTTCCCATACAATTCTGACCCCAGGAATTTAATGGAATGGTTATTTTTAACATTTGATAACATATTGACCCTATTTCTGGACAAAAATAGCAAAAAATGGCCAAAAATGTGTAGAGGATCAACTACATTTTCATTTTCTGAAGTGCATAGGGTGATTTCTTTTTCACAAACTGTTATTTATTTATCATTGAAGTGTCTATTTTAAAATTAAATTGGGTACCAAGCTGAAATAAAGTCCAAAATGCTTTATTTTTAACCCTTTGCACCAAAGCCGAAAAATCGAATGTGATTTAAAGTGCCATAACTTTTGATGTAAACAACTCACAGAGACAAATGGACACCTTTTTCCATACAATTCTGACCCAGGGAAATTGTTATTTGTTATATTTTACAACATCTTGACCATCTATGGTCAAAAACAGCAAAAAAGCTAATTTGACACCATTTTCACCATCTAATAGCAGGCTGAAATGGGGTTTATTTTAACCTTTTACTGCACCTATCCTGAACCTGAAGAAATTGAAAATAGCTTTACTTTTGAAGTAAACAAAACAAAACAAAGCAAATTAACTTAAAAAAAAAAAATCCAAAAAGGTCCAAAAAGTTGACTAACTGCCAGTTTGGGAATGTTGGGGCTTTGCAGTTGGCAGTTGTGGTACCTACAGATCGCCATCTCACACTGCTCTCTCTTTTGGAACAATTTCAGTACGTATTTGAAACTATAATTAAGATATACCTTTGTAGTCATAACTAAGTCATAAGTCATTTTTCAACAGTTTTTACTATAATCACAGGCTTTCGGAAAGCGAGAAGCTATCATATCTGCACAGTATCCGAGATATGAGACTCTGTTAACACTAGAACTACCGGAATTCCATAACTACTAGAACGACCATAGCGGTCATTCTGACCGTTCATACTTTGACGTTCATATGGCCGTACTGAACGTCATTTTCGTCATGTAATATCTATTGTACATGTTAACCTTCTCTTTTCCAATGAAGCTTTTAATTCCTGTCGTCATAGACCTTAAAACAAGCACAAAAGAAAGATTGCCCCGACAGGTGCTGCCTCTATTTGAGGAACATTTTGCATCAAAATAATATTTTTTTTCACCGCACTCACCACGTGAATAGACACGCACAAAAGTTAAGAAACGTCAAAGCTTCATACAGTTAGTAGGCCTACAGCCCTGTTTGTAAATAAGTTCAATAATCAATACAAAATCTAAAAATAAATGGATCTACAATGATAGGTAATGATAAACAGGACACACAATTTTAATTCAAATGAATGTGAAAATGTACACACGCAAACAGGCTAAGAAAAAAACATGAACATTAGCTAAACAAGAAAACGAACTGCTTCAGAACGATTAGTTTCAGTGAACAAAAAATATTAACGAACAAAATCAGGTTAACTGCCCATTTGAACGGCGCAAACATACCGCATCATTGACGCTTACGCACATTCCACACGGTAAACACCGCCTTTCGCGTGCAGCTCCCACACACGTTGTGACATTTGATACATCTCCTTGGTTTTATTTTGTTTGCAGTTCCTCCAGTTGTATGGCTTTTGCTTCCATGTGGTCGGAGTGAGGTTCGCTCACCAGTCGTATGATGAAGTCCCTCTGCGAAACTTGCAATGTAGCGGACTTATGATATCTATAACGCGTGCGGTCAAAATGACCGTTATGGTAGTTCTAGGTAGAAATAGTCAGAACTGTTGTGTGTTTTATGATTTTAATAAAATAACAGTGTCAGAATAAAATATCCACATATTTAGGAAAAGTCAGAGTCCTACAGCCACATTTATTTTATTTTAACAAAGTTATTACATTGTAAAATTTAAAAACGGTCAAAATGACCGCCTTGGGAGTTCTAGTGTTAAGCAGCCAGTTCACCATACCGTAAGATGGATATTTTTGAACAGATTCCATTTACATTAGAGGACTTGCCTTTGGATACAATTGGCTATCACCAATACTGCTATAAAAGCTTTACAGGGAAAACAGATTGTTTACAAGTGTCAAAGGCTTCTACATCTGGTGAATCATCATCATTGAAAAAGGACTCTCTGCGCCATGTCAAATCTCTGTCAATTCAATCTGAAGGAGCTCCAAGAAGGTGTTCCTTCTTGTTTCCCAATCAGTGACAAAGCAAAATCCAAGTTCAAGGGCAAGGCTGAAGAGCTTACAAAGTTTCAGAGTTGGAAACACAAGGAACTAGCCTGGAAAGTTATTGAACCTAGGGCACAGGAATTAAAGAAAGAGGCTCTTTATTGCAAGGTGTAGGACAAGGACCTTTTTGCAATGGAAGCTAAGTATCATCTATCATGCAGAAACAACTTCAACACAGAGTACCAAACCCATGAGCGTGGAAGGGAGAGAGCAGAAAAGGCAGCAGACAACATTGACAGCCTGCAGGCCCAGAAGATAGCAGCACATAACAAGTCGTATTGTGTGGTAAAGGATTACATTCTTAGGAATGTGATTGAATGCAAAGAGGTTGTCCAGCTAAGGAACCATGTACAACTTGTACATGAAGACATTGGAAAATAACGGTCATTGGAATCGAGAACGGTCACTTCATATTGCATAGCTAATACGCAGTGGGAAACTCCTTTCCTCGAGCTAATAATTTAAAACACAGTGCAGCTGCACAGCGAACACAGCAGAGCGTCTAGCTCGCCCATTGGCTGTGCTGCGGCAACTGCACAACCTTTGGCGCGCTCTGACGTGTTTGGCGCCAAGTCATCTGATTGGGTCGCACGTCAGAGCGTGCCTAAATGGGCTTGGCCTTAGTCTATAAAGGAAGCCCATTCTGGCCAAATAGCAGGTTTAAATCGACTTAAGTGACAAATCCCAACAGATTGTAATAGTGCGGCAGGCTACTCAATACTCGTTCCCTTACTCTCAGGGAACCGAGGTTACATTAGTAACCGAGTACGTTCCCTTTCGAGATCGGTCACTTCGTATTGTAACGCAATGTAAAATGCTGCACTATTAGCAAGTGGCTGCATACAACTGGATCCTAGGGAAGCACCCCGAGGCTCACAGAAACAAGCCATAACAAACCCCAACATAGTGACAGTAACCAGACATGACTCATGAGTCGGGTTTCATGAATAAGAAGAAGCCGAGAAGCCTCTGAAACGTCCTGAGGGGCATGCACGCACCTACCCTGAAGGACCCCTTATAGAGAGAGCCCACTCTGGTGTGAGCCGCGCTCTCATCATTGTAGAGTCGATAACTGTGCCCAGAAAGATTATGTTCTGGCTGGGTAACAGTTTGCTCTTGGAAAAATTTACCCTGAGCCCCAAGCATTCTAATAGATGAGGAGCATGGATCTGTGTGTCAATAATTTGGTCTTCGACTGACACATAATGAGCCAATTGTCGAGATAGTTCAGCATGCGCACTCCGTTGCATCAGGGGAGAAAGTGCTGCGTCCATGCACTTTGTGAAAGTACGGGCTGCTAGAGACAGACCGAATGGTATGACCGTGTATTGATAAGCCTCCCCCTCGAAGGCGAATCTCAAGAATGGCCTGTGATAGGGCGTTATCTGAATGTGAAAGTTAAGCCCAATTTATACTTCTGTGTCAAACTTACGCCGTAGCTACATCGTAGGCTGTGTTTAGCGCTTACCCTTCGGCATACCCTGACGAGCACCTCTCCAAAAATGTAACACTTGTCAATTCTATGCGGACGCAAGCGCTGTGATTGGTCTGCTAGAACCCCTCCCTCGGGTTTCACATGGTCCCTCTAATTCTATCGCCCCCTTTTATAGCAGATTTTGCAAGTGAGCCACACCGCTTCTCACCGAGGTCTCGATGACCACCTGAAACCGTGAGGGTCTGCGAGGGAATTGGAGCAAGTAACCTCGCTTTATAATGTACTGTACAAAACCCATTTCGACACTCCAGGGATGGGTTGTGAACCGCTCTGGATCTCCAGCCAACAGCAGTGGGCGGGCATAGATGGGCGGCAACTGCTTCTTCGAGCAGAGCCAGCTTCTCATAACCTTTTTCTGCTGCGCCGTCAACAGATGAGAACATGGCGGAAGTAAAAGCACTCGTGCGTGCTGAGTACGGTGCACACCATGATTTTGTGAGGTGAAAAAATGCGCTGGCTTGTGACAGGGGCCTGCTGGCGCCCAGGCAGAAACCATCCTTCCAGCCTGCTTCTGGGTGGCTCCTCAGGCGAGGCCCATTCGAGACCGAGGTCTAAAACGGCCGCAGTGAGGATACTCAGCATCTCAGCAACCGAATTAGTTCCGGTAGCAGCAGCGCTAGCACCAGACTATGAGAAGGCGCGTCCGCAGTGTTGAGATGGGCAGGCTCTCACAGTGAGATCAGCCCGCGGCAGAGAGTGCAGCTTCAGTGTGGGTGGGTCCCAGGCACGTGGCGTACTCTGAGTGCCCATCTTCCTTGTGTATGCGTGCTCCGCATGAGGTGCACGAGGGGCGAGGCATTTGAAACAACATTCGCTAAATTTGACTCTTTTAGAACTGAGTGTCGCAGCGGCGAACACAACAGTAGCAGTAAAAGGATATAGCGTTTTTCTCGCCGGATGGCCTCAGGAGAGCAGCGACAGAAGAGAAGCGGCTATGAGGTGAGTTGAAGTCGCTGTCTACTGTATGCAAGGCTTGCTCTAGCTGTTATTGCTTGTTTCGACAGCGAAAGCTTCAGAGGAGGTCAGAGACGCAAAGAGTCGCTAAAAGAGATAAAATCTGCTATTTGGCCAGAATGGGCTTCCTTTATAGACTAAGGCCACGCCCATTTAGGTGTACTCTGACGTGTTGGGCGCCAAGTCATCTGATTGGGTCGCACGTCAGAGGCGCTTGGCCATAGGTTGTGCAGTTGCCGCAGCACAGCCAATGGGCGAGCTAGACGCTCTGCTGTGTTCGCTGTGCAGCTGCACTGCGTTTTAAATTATTAGCTTCAATATTCTCAAGGAAAGGAGTTTCCCACTGCGTATTAGCTATGCAATATTTGCAATACAGGCTGCAATATATGTTTGATGACCAGCTGACCTTCACAGATCACATTTCAAAGACAGCTTTGCACTGCACAACATCAGGAAGATCAGGCCTTTCCTAACTGAGCATGCAACACAACTTCTCATCCAGGCCCTGGTCATTTCTAGGCTTGACTACTGCAATGCTCTTCTGGCTGGACTTCCATCATGTGCAACCAAACCTCTACAGATAATCCAGAACGCTGCAGCTCGTCTTGTCTTCAACGAGCCCAAGAGGGCCCACGTCACTCCTCTGTACATCTCTCTGCACTGGCTACCTCTCGCTGCTCGCATCAAGTTCAAAGCATTGACCCTTGCTTACAGATCTATCACAGGCTCAGCTCCCTCCTACTTTCACTCACTACTACGAGCCTATATCCCTACCAGAAGCCTACGATCGGTCAACGAGCGACGTCTCGTGGTTCCATCACAGAGAGCCACAAAATCACTTTCCAGAACATTCTCATTCACAGTTCCCTGCTGGTGGAACGCTCTCCCCACCCTCATCCGGAATGCAGAATCCCTGACAACCTTCAAAAGACAGCTGAAAACCCATCTCTTCCGTGAGCACTTAACCGCATAGATATAAAAAAATAAAAAAAACTCCCCTTTCCCTCTAAAACCTCACTTATCGGGCTTATGCTACTCTGAATAATGCCTGAACTTCGTATCTTGAGCACTTCTTGCGTTGTTTTCGTTTTTGCCTCTTCATGATGACTCGCTTAATCTAGTCCTAATTTGTAAGTCGCTTTGGATAAAAGCGTCTGCTAAATGACTAAATGTAAATGTAAATGCAATATGAAGTGACCGTTCTCGATTCCAATGACCGTTATTTTCCAATGTCTTCATGTACAAGTTGTACATGGTTCTTAGCTGGACAACCTCTTTGCATTCAATCACATTCCTAAGAATGTAATCCTTTACCACACAATACGACTTGTTATGTGCTGCTATCTTCTGGGCCTGCAGGCTGTCAATGTTGTCTGCTGCCTTTTCTGCTCTCTCCCTTCCACGCTCATGGGTTTGGTACTCTGTGTTGAAGTTGTTTCTGCATGATAGATGATACTTAGCTTCCATTGCAAAAAGCTCCTTGTCCTACACCTTGCAATAAAGAGCCTCTTTCTTTAATTCCTGTGCCCTAGGTTCAATAACTTTCCAGGCTAGTTCCTTGTGTTTCCAACTCTGAAACTTTGTAAGCTCTTCAGCCTTGCCCTTGAACTTGGATTTTGCTTTGTCACTGATTGGGAAACAAGAAGGAATATGGAGGTAGATTTGTGTCTTTATTATTCAATCAAAAAAAAGGTTGCTTCAATCAAAAAATATATTTTCAATCAAAAAAAACCGTTTCAATCAAAGAAAAAAAGTGTTTGAATGCAAAAATATATTTGAGACTCAAAAAAATGCATTTGAACACTATTTTTTTTTGCTTGAAAATGTTTTTTTTGATAGAAGTGAAGGTTTTTTTGTTTGAAGCAACTTTTTTGATTGAAGTATTGTTGTTTTGTGTTTGGGCCATATTATGGGTAGGACATTTGTGTCTTTATAATTCAATCAAAAAAGAAGTTGCTTCAAACAAACAAAACATATTTTCAATAAAAAAATCACTTCAATCAAAAAATAAACCTTTTCAATCATAGAAAAAATGTTTTTGAATGCAAAAAAATATTTGAGATTCAAAAAATTGCACTTGAACACTTTTTTTTTGATTGAAAATGTTTTCTTTGATTGAAGTAATCTTTTTTGTGTTTGGACCATGTTATGGGTAGGACATTTGTGTCTTAATTATTCAATCCCAAAAAAGTTGCTTCAATCAAAAAAAAAACATTTTCAATCAAAAAAAAATAATTTCAATCAAAGAAAAAACTGTTTAAATGCAAAAAAAAAAAAAATCATTTGAAGTGTTTTTTTTTTATTGAACTTTCTTTTTTTTTGAATGAAGTGAAAAAAGTTTTGAAGTCGTTTTTTTTTTAAATCATTTTGACACAAACGTACCGCAGTGGGGGCGGGTGCTTCCCCATTGGTCAGACATGCTTGAGTGACAAGTGTCTACACCAACGACGTCTTTCTGACAAGCAAGTCATGGTCGCCACTCGCCAGCGAGCCAGGAAGCAGTGGTGGAGTTGTTGGTAAGTAGATAAAACCGTATTAAAATGATTGGTGTCACGTTATTAGCCTACTCTGTTTGATATTTCGATTAAACATACAGCTTGCTAACTTAGCTCACGTTGACTAATTTGTGTGATGGTGTTAGATATCTGACGCCTCATATTGTCAGGCAGGCTAGCAGGGTGCGCTAACGGCTAATTGAATTGTTTATTTCACTTAAGTAACGTTACAGAGGCTTGCTATGTGCTAGTGCTATATTGTGTTATAATACGTAACGTCATTAGTGGTCAAACAACAGTCCACAGGCCAACTGTTGCCCACAGCGCTGCCTGTTTAGCAGCAACAGGTCATGCAGAGCCTGAGTCTATCTTCTCACACAGCCCACAGGATTACAGCTATTTGACCGTCCCGCTCTCTCTCTCGCTCACGGGTAGTGGTCTCCCCACCATCACAGTCAAATGCTCGCAGACACAGAGGCAGATGCTGTTATTTTGAGAGCGGGGCTTACATATGCCGTCCCGTACGGAAAATAATGTTGCATACCACCGGTAACATGAATATATATTCCGTTGCTCGGTGCGCAAACTAGCTGTGTCAGGCATTATTTATAAGTAGCCTAATGTCCTGCACAACTCCACATGGAAAACTGGCAGTTCAATGAAGTGATGCTTATTGTCTGACATAGTGTACAAGTAGTTACTAGCTTAAAGTATTGTGCCAATAATGATCCTTCTGGTAAATTTGGCATTCAGTTGAGACACAAAAGCTCTTAGTTTAATGAAAATCTTTGGAAAAGAAGACAAGATGGTTTGTTTAATTAGTATTCATTTATTTAGATTTCTAATATCATATAGTATTGTCCTGTCAACCCATTACAAGTCTTGCCTTATTCAGTGTTGATTTATTGACATGTTTATGTAAGATGTTTTATTAGAAGGTGTGTGAGTGAAAGTTGTCTGAAGTTGTATTTTTCTATTTTATTGCAATGCTGATTGATAATGTAGGACTCTGGTCCTGGCTTGGCCTAAGTTTTGGTGTCTCTAGGTGCTGTGCTCTGTAGGCATGACACATTAATTTCTTTATGTGATACTTTATTTTTTGCATCAAATTATTTGAAGTATTGATAAGCAGTATTGATATCGATACAGGTATTGCTGCACTCTCAATTATAACTGCTCAATAGTGTCGTATGGTTACTTTTATTATACAAGCCATCAATTTTGATGGCTTGTTAGTGTAACCGTTAAGCATAATGGCATTAATGCTATATATAGCGTACATTTAGCCAGATATTTTTTTTTTTTTTTTTTTTTTTTTTTAAAGTAGCTAACTAGCTAAAGCCTTAAGTAGCTGAAATTAAGTTGTCTCGTGTCTCTGTCTGCAGCAACACACACACACACACACACACACACACACACACACACACACACACACACACACACACACAGACAACGATAGCTACCTACATTAACTGCAACATCTTTCCAGGCAGCAGATGGACTAATTGTTTTTCCTGTTGATCAAATTATGTTTTTTTAGGCCAAGAACTCCACTAAAACTTTTTGGAACAGGATTGCTTAATAAAGGTAAGAATGGATGGGTAGATTTTATTTATGGTTTTGCTCTTTTTATGTGTCCGGTGTATTGTAGGTCATAACCATTTTCACAACAGCCATCTTTTCTCCCTCCCATTTAGAAAGACCAATACTACACATCACCTCTTGTGCATGTCTTCATGGCAAGGCGATTATCACATACTCAGGTTACACTCCACTTGCTGTTAACTGGATTCACACTTTTTAATCTTTTTAAAAATATATATATATATATATTAGTCTTTTTAGACTCTACCTGCTTCATCTAAAGTGATTGATGGTGTTATTGTTGATAACAGTGGTTAACTTAGGATCTAATCTCTCATCCCAGTATGACGAGCAGGCAGCCACTGCCGCTGCGCAGACTTTTCTGTCAGTGCTTAATCGCACCATAGAAGAACCCAGGCAGAGGAGTCAGGACATGCCTACTCCTTCAACTGTACAAAACGAGAAGTGCATTTATTTTTCAAGTCAGCCATGCGGTATCAGAGCTGAGGGTGTAGCAACAATAGTCTTGACTCAAATGCACGACTCAAACACAGCGTTAGGCAGGGTAACAGTCTTTACTGGAAAAACAGGTTCGGTACACAAGTAATCCATCAGCGGGGGCAAACAAACCAGACAGGGATCAGGCAAAGGCGAGGTCAACCAGAACACAGGCAGGGGTCAATACCAAGGAACTAGAAAATACTACAGAGCAATAAAGGCTATGAAGTAACGCACGGGGACAAAAAGACGAACTGGCAACGGACAGGGGAAACACAGGGACTATATATACACACACACAGAACAGGTGAAAGTATTGAGGGTGGGGACAGACAATCAAGGAGGAGGACGAAACCACACGAGGAGGGAAGGGGAATCTGAAACGAGAGGAGAAGTCAATACAACAAGATGACACAGGAAACAGAACTATAACATGGACCGAGTCATGACATGCAGGTTGTAGGGGATTTGTGAAATGTTATTCCACATACACAGCCATCCCATGCAAATTTAATTTTTTACTGACCCCTTTTTGTAAAATATTACAAATCTATTTTACAAACAAGGGTCTCACATTTTTTTACTTTTTTGCAGATCATTCCCTGGATTTTTCAAAAGAAAATCTGCAGACAAACACAGAGACAAGAAACATAAACCATGGAAAGGATTTGACATGGCTTTTTTCTTATTGAGTGACAAAGCAGAAACAACCCCGACCACACAAGATGAACTGGAGCTACTATGTGTGTGTTGCTGCAGACAGAGACATGAGACAACTTAATTTCAGCTACTTAAGGCTTTAGCTAGTTAGCTACTTTAAAAAAAAAAAAAAAAAATATCTGGCTAAATGTACGCTATATATAGCATTAATGCCATTATGCTTAACGGTTACACTAACAAGCCATCAAAATTGATGGCTTGTATAATAAAAGTAACCATACGACACTATTGAGCAGTTATAATTGAGAGTGCAGCAATACCTGCATCGATATCAATACTGCTTATCAATACTTCAAATAATTTGATGCAAAAAATAAAGTATCACATAAAGAAATTAATGTGTCATGCCTACAGAGCACAGCATTTAGAGACACCAAAACTTAGGCCAAGCCAGGACCAGAGTCCTACATTATCAATCAGCATTGCAATAAAATAGAAAAATACAACTTCAGACAACTTTCACTCACACACCTTCTAATAAAACATCTTACATAAACATGTCAATAAATCAACACTGAATAAGGCAAGACTTGTAATGGGTTGACAGGACAATACTATATGATATTAGAAATATAAATAAATGAATACTAATTAAACAAACCATCTTGTCTTCTTTTCCAAGGATTTTCATTAAACTAAGAGCTTTTGTGTCTCAACTGAATGCCAAATTTACCAGAAGGATCATTATTGGCACAATACTTTAAGCTAGTAACTACTTGTACACTATGTCAGACAATAAGCATCACTTCATTGAACTGCCAGTTTTCCATGTGGAGTTGTGCAGGACATTAGGCTACTTATAAATAATGCCTGACACAGCTAGTTTGCGCACCGAGCAACGGAATATATATTCATGTTACCGGTGGTATGCAACATTATTTTCCGTACGGGACGGCATATGTAAGCCCCGCTCTCAAAATAACAGCATCTGCCTCTGTGTCTGCGAGCATTTGACTGTGATGGTGGGGAGACCACTACCCGTGAGCGAGAGAGAGAGCGGGACGGTCAAATAGCTGTAATCCTGTGGGCTGTGTGAGAAGATAGACTCAGGCTCTGCATGACCTGTTGCTGCTAAACAGGCAGCGCTGTGGGCAACAGTTGGCCTGTGGACTGTTGTTTGACCACTAATGACGTTACGTATTATAACACAATATAGCACAAGCACATAGCAAGCCTCTGTAACGTTACTTAAGTGAAATAAACAATTCAATTAGCCGTTAGCGCACCCTGCTAGCCTGCCTGACAATATGAGGCGTCAGATATCTAACACCATCACACAAATTAGTCAACGTGAGCTAAGTTAGCAAGCTGTATGTTTAATCGAAATATCAAACAGAGTAGGCTAATAACGTGACACCAATCATTTTAATACGGTTTTATCTACTTACCAACAACTCCACCACTGCTTCCTGGCTCGCTGGCGAGTGGCGACCATGACTTGCTTGTCAGAAAGACGTCGTTGGTGTAGACACTTGTCACTCAAGCATGTCTGACCAATGGGGAAGCACCCGCCCCCACTGCGGTACGTTTGTGTCAAAATGATTTAAAAAAAAAACGACTTCAAAACTTTTTTCACTTCATTCAAAAAAAAAGAAAGTTCAATAAAAAAAAAACACTTCAAATGATTTTTTTTTTTTTTGCATTTAAACAGTTTTTTCTTTGATTGAAATTATTTTTTTTTGATTGAAAATGTTTTTTTTTTGATTGAAGCAACTTTTTTGGGATTGAATAATTAAGACACAAATGTCCTACCCATAACATGGTCCAAACACAAAAAAGATTACTTCAATCAAAGAAAACATTTTCAATCAAAAAAAAAGTGTTCAAGTGCAATTTTTTGAATCTCAAATATTTTTTTGCATTCAAAAACATTTTTTCTATGATTGAAAAGGTTTATTTTTTGATTGAAGTGATTTTTTTATTGAAAATATGTTTTGTTTGTTTGAAGCAACTTCTTTTTTGATTGAATTATAAAGACACAAATGTCCTACCCATAATATGGCCCAAACACAAAACAACAATACTTCAATCAAAAAAGTTGCTTCAAACAAAAAAACCTTCACTTCTATCAAAAAAAACATTTTCAAGCAAAAAAAAATAGTGTTCAAATGCATTTTTTTGAGTCTCAAATATATTTTTGCATTCAAACACTTTTTTTCTTTGATTGAAACGGTTTTTTTTGATTGAAAATATATTTTTTGATTGAAGCAACCTTTTTTTTGATTGAATAATAAAGACACAAATCTACCTCCATAAAGGAACACCTTCTTGGAGCTCCTTCAGATTGAATTGACAGAGATTTGACATGGCGCAGAGAGTCCTTTTTCAATGATGATGATTCACCAGATGTACAAGCCTTTGACACTTGTAAACAATCTGTTTTCCCTGTAAAGCTTTTATAGCAGTATTGGTGATAGCCAATTGTATCCAAAGGCAAGTCCTCTAACGTAAATGGAATCTGTTCAAAAATATCCATCTTGCGGTATGGTGAACTGGCTGCTTAACAGAGTCTCATATCTCGTATACTGTGCAGATATGATAGCTTCTCGCTTTCCGAAAGCCTGTGATTATAGTAAAAACTTTTGAAAAATGACTTATGACTTAGTTATGACTACAAAGGTATATCTTAATTATACTTTCAAATACGTACTGAAATTGTTCCAAAAGAGAGAGCAGTGTGAGATGGCGATCTGTAGGTACCACAACTGCCAACTGCAAAGCCCCAACATTCCCAAACTGGCAGTTAGTCAACTTTTTGGACCTTTTTGGATTTTTTTTTTTTAAGTTAATTTGCTTTGTTTTGTTTTGTTTACTTCAAAAGTAAAGCTATTTTCAATTTCTTCAGGTTCAGGATAGGTGCAGTAAAAGGTTAAAATAAACCCCATTTCAGCCTGCTATTAGATGGTGAAAATGGTGTCAAATTAGCTTTTTTTGCTGTTTTTGACCATAGATGGTCAAGATGTTGTAAAATATAACAAATAACAATTTCCCTGGGTCAGAATTGTATGGAAAAATGTGTCCATTTGTCTCTGTGAGTTGTTTACATCAAAAGTTATGGCACTTTAAATCACATTCGATTTTTCGGGTTTGGTGCAAAGGGTTAAAAATAAAGCATTTTGGACTTTATTTCAGCTTGGTACCCAATTTAATTTTAAAATAGACACTTGAATGATAAAGAAATAACAGTTTGTGAAAAAGAAATCACCCTATGCGCTTCAGAAAATGAAAATATAGTTGATCCTCTACACATTTTTGGCCATTTTTTGCTATTTTTGTCCAGAAATAGGGTCAATATGTTATCAAATGTTAAAAATAACCATTCCATTAAATTCCTGGGGTCAGAATTGTATGGGAAAATGTGTTCATTTGTCTCTGTATGTCGTTTACTTCAAATGTTAAGCCACTTTCTATATAATTTTTTTATTTTTCGGGTTCCGGTCGGGTTCCGCAAAGGGTTAAAAATGAAGCCTTTGGGACATTATTTCAGCTTGGTACCTGGCAGATTCTGAAAATAGACACTTTAAAGATTTAAAAAAAATCAGGTGGCATAAAACAAGCCGGGGGGTGCGCGTGGACCCCTATTTCCATCTAGACTATAAAGTGTTTTTTAAGTGTAATATTTCTGTAAAGGCTAGGGACAGAAAAATGGACATTTTCATAGAATGACCCAGATACGAAAGCAACTTTCCACTTTATCATGTGTTTGAGTTTGAGTTCGTCATAAGGTGTGTTTAGACGCAAATACTCTATCGATATTAGAGCTATGAAAAGTTTAACGAACTTACTGTCACATGTGAAGCGATTGCTGATTTTCTATCTTCCGAAATGGCGTCTTTACACTCATCGACTGCTTTCGATTTCACTGTGAGACGACAAAACATCCAGCAGCTCCTTTCACAGACTCAGACTCTTTTCACACTTCCAGGTTTTGACACGAGGAAATAATAGGCTTGTTTGAGATGCGCCTTGCCTCGACTGAAATGTATGCGAGAGTAGGCGGCTGCAGTGAGAGGTATGGTATGGCAAGCCAAAGTATTCATAAACGCCTGGTCAGGCGTCTGATTGCACACTGACACGTCAAAAGCGTGCGTTTTGACAGACAAAACGCGCGTCCTCGACGTGTGATCTGCTATTTAAAATGCACGTTTGCAACGTGCGCTTTGGGGTCACCGAAAACGCGCGTTTTTGACGCGCGTTTATAATACCAAAAATGGCCGTTGAAAACGTGTGTTTTGACTAGGACAAAACGCACGCTTTTGACGTGTAAACAGTTAACCCAAACAGGCAGTACAAACGTGTGTGAAGTTTCCAACCAGGCGAAAAGGACGCGTGAAATACAAGTTAAAATCAGTTTGAACGGGTCAGTGTCATTGGCTGCTGAAGGCTTGGGTCTAACCATTTCTGTGGGCTTAGGGGGGTTTAGCTACTGTTCATAGTCTAGACTACCACCATTTAACATGCCATAGATCAGGTTATTCAGCCTATCTATTTTGTCCTTTTTTGTAGAACTTATAGAAATAATATATTTAAATTGCAGTTTTATCAAAATTTAGATAAAAATAAAATTGCCTTGTTTTTCTTCGCTCATGCCTTTGTCCCTATGTGGTTTAGGTCTCTTGTATTATCATCAAACCCAAGCAAAACAGCATGGAATTATCAATGGCAAATTTTACAGAGGAGGGGTAGTGATGTGACATTTGAACCGAGGCGTCGGAGCGTGTGTCGAGAAAAAGTGGGTGTGCCAGATGAAGCCGCGATTCGAGGCTTGTGTTGTTAACGTGAAAATCACGTGACTAATGACAAACGAGGCCTCGGTTTGTGTGGATACGTCATCGGTTCGGTCTGAGTGTCGCTTCCGGATTAAAGCCGGTTCGAAACTCGCGCCACCTTGTGGTGTTGCAGGAGTAGTAGAAGCAGTTGTAGTAGTGTTAAAGAGACAGAGAGTTAGAAAACTATCATTGTATTGTGTCATATGTGAGGGCTGTATATTATTACATTCAGGTTAGAATAGTTATATTATTATTATAGTAGGCCTATATTATAGTCTTGTTATATTAATTAGATAAGATTATTTGGATTGCTCTGGATTTTTGCATCTGGACTGGACTGCTTTTTGATTTGGATTGCCCTTTTGGAATTGTTTGCTTTTTGTAACTCTTCCTTTTTTCCTGGTAATGGAGGACCTTTTCCAAGAAAGAGGGAATCCTCCCCTGTCTGGGCTCAACAGAAGCATCAGTGTCCTCATTTGTACCACTGCCATTTTTACGTTCCCCTGCATCCTCTGTTCCTTGTGAAAGGATCTTTTCCATGGCTAGAGAGATTTTGTCCAAGAAGAGGAATCATCTAAACCCCAACACACTTGAAATAATTCTGTTTCTCAATAAAAAAATCTATTTTTATTTTCCTTCCTTCCGGACTATTCTGTTGCAGTTTTACTTTAATCTGTTATCTATAATCTGTTAAATTAATAAATGTACTTTATTACACTCCCTCTAACATAAGCACTGCACTCAACACAGTGTCACTGTTGTTGTTCATACTGTCCCTATCCAAACAATTTATGAATAATTAATGAACTGTGTGTGTTACTCTGGACAAGTAAATTCAGACAGAGAAAGATACATATTTTATATTATACACAGTAATGGACAAATGTCTGATCATGTCTTTTTATTATTGCAAATGAAAGGTTACAAACATCAACAGTGAGTACAAAATAAATAAATAAATAAATATTTTTTATTTATAAAAATATTTTTATAAAATATACATTTAAATATAAATATATTTACATTACAAATAAATATTTTTATTTATAAAAGCATTTTTATAAAATATATATTTTTTTAATAATTATTATTATTTTTTTTAATAAAATTAGGGAGGGAGGGAGGGAGGGCGCGACACTGGTTCAGAATGAATTCATTTTTTGTCTGCTATTTCTTTGCACAGTAGCTAGGTGTCACTAGTGAGCAATGATGAATGAAGCTTCGAGTAATGAACCTTTAGCTGAAGCAATGGCCTGCGAGGTCTCAGTGGTTCAGGAAGCCTCATTTTGCCATCACTACACACAGTTAATTCACATTTTTTTCTGATTTTTTACTGAAAAACATGCAGTTAATTATATGCATGATTTGGTGTGACTATACGTCACTACATCAGCAACTACACAGTTACTGTCTGTTAAATAAAGCAACATGCAGCATATCATCAGTGTTTCTCTGCTCATCCTGGACTGAAGCTCAGGCTCTACTCTTCAACACAACGGTGACACACGAAACACACCATACAGAAACACTTTAAACCCAAACAGAACATTAAACACTATCAGGATCTCAGCATCTTCACTTATTACAATCCAGACTTTATTTCTTTCATACTAACTTTCTTATTGAGAATTAACAGAGGTTTAGAAGTTGAAGCTTTATTGAAAAGAATAAAGTTTGATGTCACCATGATGAAGATTAGTGTTTGTTTTAGTTGGGCTCTTGACCTTTTAGTAGTGTTTAACAAGTTTTTCTCTGGCTGCATTAACTGTGTGTCTTTGATGCATGGTATGGTAGGAATCCAAGAAAAACTCAGATCAGATGATGTTGGTCTCTTTTTAGTGATAATAGTCATCATGTAGTGTCCTGCTTCATTGATACCACCTGAAGTGTAAATCTGATTAAGTAATTAAATATTAGTTGTTAATTTTTGCATGGTAAAACTGCTATAGAAGATCCTGCAGTGTTGTGATACTCAGATTTTATGATGTCATTATACAGAAAATGTTTTGACAGGATTATATAGACTCACTCAGACATCAAGAATCAGCGTATGAATCACAACAATGGTGACAACGAAAAAAAATCTGAACTACTATAAAGTCACAAAAAGGCTTTGTTGGTTGTCACCATTGTTGAGATTCATATGTTGATTCTTGATGTCTATACTACAAAAAAAAAAAAAATTAACCAGCTCAAAACTTTTTCCATATAATATATATCTTTTTAAATTTCAGATTATTACAATATTGTTGCCAAGTATCATGTGAGAAATTATGACATTATAGACTTTGTATAAAGCTAAATTCCATCTACATGTTATGTAATCTAAACTAATATATTCAGAGATTTGGCTGTCATATCAGTGAATCAGATCATCACGATGACTGTAACATCACTGATGAATGACCAAGATCATCTGATATTTCTCCTGCATTTATTGCTATAACAAATGTGTATTAAATACACAGTTAAAGCAGCCAGAGAAAACTAAAGTTAAAAACTCATGGGTCATGAGCCCAACTAAAGCAGACACTGATCTCAATCATGGTGATATCAAATTTATTTTAAAGCTGTCAGCTGCGGCTGTCAAACAAAAACCGTAAAAATAAAGTAAAATATCCTATTTTAGAAGTGCAAAAAACTTTTACAGAAATTTTCCTTAAATGTTTTACAGAAAAACACTGTTATTTTACAGCTATTTCCTGAATTATTACGATTGTAAAAAATTATATGCATGTGAGAAATTATGACATTATAGACTTTGTATAAAGCTAAATTCCATCTACATGTAATCTAAGCTAATATATTCATATTTTTGACTGTCATATCAGAGAATCAAGCCATCATATGATGACATCATCAAAGAATGACCAAAATCATCTGAAATTTTCTCCAGCATTTATTGCTATAACAAATGTGCATCAAAAACACAGTTAAAGCAGCCAAAGAAAAACATAAGTTAAAAATTGAAGTCATGAGCCCAACTAAAGCAGACACTAATCTCAATCATGGTGACATCAAATTTATTTTAAAGTTTTTTACAATTTATTTAAATTAGCATATTTTACTTTAATTTTAGGGTTTTTGTTTGGCAGCCGCAGCTGCCAGTCATTTGACCCTTTTTTTACGATTTTTTTACAATGAAGGTATTTGATCATAATAATGTAGGAAATACCTGTGAAATAACAGTGTTTTTTCGGTTTATTTAAATTACCATATTTGACTTTAATTTTAAGGTTTTTGTTTGGCAGCCGCAGCTGCCAGTCATTTGACCCTTTTTTTACGATTTTTTTTTACAATGACGGTATATGATCGTGATTATTCAGGAAATACCTGTAAAATAACAGTGTTTTTCAGTTTATTTAATTTAGGATGTTTTACAGTTTTTTGGGGAGCTGACAGTCATTTGACCATTTTATCATTTAACTGTTTTCTTTCTGTTAAATTACAGATTATATTTGTAATTTTACATAATTTGTTATGTAATTTAAGAAAACAGAAAAAATACTGTATGAAAAATACAATAAATTTTCTGTATAAAAAGTGTGAATTACTGTAATTTGTCATTAATGTCACAATACCTAAAATAACAGCTGAATTTTTATTTTACAGATATTATTTGTAATTTTACAGTGTTTTGAGTACAATTTAAAATTAAAGAAAATGATCGTAAAAAAATCACAGTTATTTTCTGTAAAATTAGGATTTTTTTTACAGTGCAGGTCATCTCTGAAGAGAAATTCAGGGCTGCAATGCCAGAGATCTTGAACTGCATGTCGGCTGCAGAGACCGTTACCCAGCATTGCTGTCAACAATGCAGAACTGTTGATGCTGTTGTCCGGTGCTTAGACTGTGTCCCCTCAGGAAATCAGTGTTTCTGTTCATCATGTGACACCGAGATCCACAGAAAAACTGTTTTCCATGATAGGGAAGCGATGTTTGATGGTTTTTTAAAACCCATTCCACCAACATCCGTAGTGGTGGTTGATGAAAGTGGCCAATATCAACTCCGTGAACAAGGCATGTTCAGATAATGTAGTAGGTGCCCTCTGCAGTTTCCTTTAACTGAATCTTTTGTTGAGTAAATGTGTAGACATTACTGATATTACTTTCTGAAATGTGATTTACTGCAGTGTGTGTGCTTCCAGTTCCTCCATCGATAACAACGTCCATCAATAACAACGTCATGTCCGGTTGCAGAGAGTGAGAGCGTGGAACACCAAGGACGCTGAACTCCTAAAATAATTAAAGATTCCAAAGTTTTCTCTTATTGATGTAAAGGAAAATCAGTCCAGTAAAGACGAGGAAAAGGATCACTGGATGCCGAGGAAAAAAGCACCGCAGGTTATCTTTAACCCTATTGTTACCTCACCTGTTCCAGCTGGGAGAGGATCAGCTGAGAGTGAAATGGAAAGCGACGCTGCGCAGGTGAATAAAGCTGAGTTAGCTGCTTTGATCCGTGCAATAATAAAGGAAGAAATAAACGAGGCAATGAATAAATTACAACCTCAGTTTGATGTACTAAAACTTGGACTGAAGGATTGCAAAGATAAACTTGTTGATGTGGAGTCGGGTTTGTCCGGCATGCACGACAGAATGAATGAAGCGGAACGTGTGTGTAAAGCTCTCCAGAAAGAAAACAAAGAACTGAGAGACAAAACTGAAAAGTTGGAGAGTCACAGCCGAAGATTTAACCTCCGAGTATTTGGCCTCGACAAGGATATGGAAAAAGGAAAACCCACAGAATTCATGGAGTCCCTCTTCAATGATGTATTTAAAGATAAACTGCTTTGTAAACCTGAAGTGGAAATTGCGCACAGAGTGGGGCCTGTTACAAAACATGGTACGAGACCGATGATCGTCAGGATGCAGAGGTATGCGGCGAAAGAGGCTATTTTACAAATAGCAAAGCAAGAAAAAGTCCTACATTTCAAAGGGATGAATGTCAAAATCTTTCCGGATTTAACAGCAGACGTGTCCAAGAGAAGAGCACAGTTTAAAGATCTGAGAATGAAACTACATCAAGCAGGAATAAAACATGGTTTGATTTATCCGGCGACACTGATTATAACATTTAATGGAGAAACAAAATACTTCCAAGATCAAAAATCGGGAGATATCTACTATAATCAAGTGATTGGACCGACGCTGTCTGGAGTAATCTACTGATTGGACTTCGTACCAGAAATTAGTGCATCTGATGCAGGTATGATGAATTGAACTGAATTGAGAACTGCCTGATATACATTTCGAGGAGTGGGGAATTGATATATGACATGAACTTGAGGATATAATTATTTGATTCCATAACATTACATATTTTTGAAATATTTATTATTGAATGGCTAAATTCAGGAATTCGAGGAAAACAAATTATTAAATAGAAAGACAATGGAAACTAAAATACAGCTGTGTACTTTCAATAAGGACTGTGAATGTGTTGCCTAATTTGTTAGCATTAAGTGTCAGATAAAATATTTTTGAACTTAGTAAGAAATTACACATTTCTATGTATGAATTAGGCTGATAATTATGTTATGGAAATGGAAGTCAAGAGGAGTTCAGCTCACTTATTTGCAACCTTGACAATTAGAGTGGCAATACAAAATTGTTTGTCTGAATTTATGTGTCTGAATGTATATATGTGGTTTAATTTAGTTGTTTTTTGTAAATTGTTTTGCTACGATATAGAATCTAACAATATGAATCCGAAGAAATATGATTTTGAATATGTTACATAAACTACCAAAGAAAGGTCTTAAAATTGCCCATATTAATATATGTAGTCTCAGAAATAAATTGAGTGAATTAACAGATATAATGCAACCAAATAATTTGCACATATTGGCAGTGTCTGAAACTCATGTAGACTCTACATTCGATGATGCAACTTTAATGATTAATGGATATAGCATTTTTAGGAATGATAGGAATACATATGGAGGAGGAGTTGCTATTTATATTCAACATCATATACCTGTCCAAGTGATGCCAGATTTAATGTATTCTAGTATTGAAGTAATTTGGTTAAAAGTTAGTCTGAAACATCTTAAGCCAATGCTCATAGGGTGCTGTTACAGACCTCCAAATGCTAATAGTGAATATTTGGACAAAATATGTGATATGTTAGATCATATTAGCAGTTTGAATTTGGAAACTTTTTTAATGGGTGATTTCAACATAGACTGGAATTCTGCTGACTGTCCTCGGAAAATCAAATTAATGAGCACAGCAATAGCATGTGGATTATCACAGGTGATTAATAAACCGACTAGAATATGTATTAAAAGAGATGGCACTCGATCAGCTTCCTGTATCGACCACATGTTCATAAATAGACTACAAGTTTGTTCAAATTGCTTATCAGTGCCAGTTGGTTTTAGTGACCACAATCTTATTGCAATTGTAAGGAAAACAAAAGTTCCTAAACTGGGTCCAAAAGTAATAATGAAAAGGTCATTTAGACGATTCAATCATTTACAATATGAAGATGATGTCAGAAATGCAAACTGGTCAGAGGTAATTCGACAAAAGGATCCAGAGAAGGCATTTCAGTTTTTTAATCAAACTTTAATGACAATTGTAGAAAACCATGCACCAATAAAAAAGTTTACTGTTCGAAATGTGAACACCCCGTGGTTGGATCAAGAATTAAAAGATCTTATGAAAGAGCGAGATTTAGCTAAGCAAGCAGCAATTAAATCTAAATTCAAATCGGACTGGCAAATATATTGTAAATTTAGAAATTTTGTAACCAAGGTAAATAAGAAGAAAAAGAAATTGTACTATACTAAGAAAATTATAGAAATAAAACATGATAGTAAACAATTATGGAATACACTGAATAATATATTAAGAGGAAATAATAAATCAACTCCAGCTTATTTAGAACATGAAGGTGATTTTTTTACTAAACCAAGTGATATAGCGAATCATCTTAATGACTATTTCATAAATAAAATAAATACATTTAAAAATACTACACAGTCATATAAGACAGATTTATCAAATACACTGATAAATAAGATGATGGAAGATAAAACATGTAGCTTTAAATTCAAGAGTGTCAGTAGTTCTAAAGTGGAATTACTTCTGATGAATTGTAAAAATAAACCACCTGGTGTTGACTTCCTTGAATATAAGTTGCTTCAGCCAATAGTTGCAATCATTGCTCCTATTATTGCTCATATAATTAATTTGTGTTTTATGGATAATATATGTTTGCAAGCATGGAAAATATGTAAAGTTGTGCCAATACCTAAAAATAAGAAAATGCCTTTCTCTGGGTCAAACAGTAGACCAATAAGTTTATTACCAATTCTCGGTAAAATAATGGAAAGAATTGTTTATGAACAGATTCAGTCTTATTTTATGAATAATGATTTAATTACAACTTTTCAGCATGCATATAGAGGAAAACACTCAACAGCCACTGCCCTGACTCAGATGGTTGATGATTGGTTAAAGGATATGGGGGAGAGGAAAATAATAGGTGTTGTAATGCTTGATTTTACTGCAGCATTTGATATAATTGACCACGACTTACTGTTAAAAAAACTGGAATCTTATGGTTTTTCACGAACAGCATTATTATGGATGAAAAGTTATTTGTCAGATAGAAGACAATTAGTTTACTTTAATGGAAGTTTTTCAAAGGTAAGGGTTGTGGAGCATGGAGTGCCTCAAGGAAGTTGTCTTGGGCCGCTCCTCTACACAATCTTTACCAATGACCTTCCATCTGTTTTAGATAAGGCAAGCATTTCAATGTTTGCTGATGATTCCACCATATATTTAGCAGGAACTGATATTAGTAATTTAAATATAGAACTACAAAGAGAGCTACAGTTAGTGGTGGATTGGATAAGGAGTAATAAACTGATTCTCAATATATCTAAAACTACCTGTTTAGTGGTTGGAACTCCTTTTTCTTTACTTTCCAAACCGAAACTTGAACTCAGCATAGATCAAAATTCTGTTGAGCAAAGAGAAGAGGTTAAACTTTTGGGAGTGATGATTGATAATAAATTGTGTTGGGACAGATATGTTCAGAAACTGCTAACTAAAATGGGCAACTCTTTATCAGTTATTAAAAGGTGTGCAAAACATTTTACACCACAGATCGTTAAACAAGTACTTTCTGCTTTGTTTTTTTCACACCTTGATTACTGCTCTGTGGTATGGTCCAATACTTCATCAACTAATATTAAAAAACTGCAAGTGATTCAGAATAAAGCTGCACGTGTGGCTTTATCATGTGGGTTTAGATCAAATGTTGATAAAATGCATGAAAGTCTATCATGGTTCAAAGTTAAAAATAGATTGGTGTATTCACTAATGGTATTTTTATATAATGTTATAACAAACAAAACACCTGTTACTTTATATACAAAACTATCTTTTAGTACTGATTTACATCATTATCCAACGAGGCATGCAGTAGGAGGTAGTTTTATTTTACCTATAGTGAAAACCAAATCAATTCAACGTTCAGTCAGGTACAGAGCAATGTGTGAATGGAACTCTCTCCCAAATACTATTAAACAACAAAACACTCTTTATGGTTTCAAAACATCACTCAAGAAATATTACCTTCAAAGAAATTAAATAGTTAATATTCATTTAATTTAAGGAGATATTGTTATAGGGTTCTTAGTTATTTTACTTTTGATATAGATTCATTTGGAGTAGCGTTTTTTTTTTTTTTTTTTTTTTTTTTTTTTATTAGTTATTTATTATTTGTGTGATCAGTGACGTAAATTGTATAATATGTATTTTCAAATGTTATGTAATGTCTTGTGTGTAGGGTGTGTAATGTGATGTTATAAATTGTATTGTCACATGGTAGATTGTAGGACCCCAGGAAGAATAGCTTTTAGCTTATGCTGAAGCTAATGGGGATCCAAAATAAACAAACAAACGATACAAATCTGTTCCTGTGGTCCAAACCAAGACTTCAAAATTATCCCAGGAAAGCAGACCATATTGGTGACTATCAACGGTATGTCTTGTCACTTCCTTCTACCTTTTTATATCCGACCAGATGAAGTCAAGCATAATAATGGCTTACTATATTCTTTTGTCCTGTGCTGTACAAATACTGGTCAAATAGTAAACACATGTTTGTTTTAAGGTCCACACAACCTGTGTCTGCCGTATATAAGCTGTCCACTTTGTTCTTCCAGATGGACTCCTGGGATTAGTGACTTGCTTCAATACAGACACTGGCCAGCAACCACCAGCTGCCAAATGCTGTTTAAGTTTGATCTGTTCACATCATTTGAGCAGATGAAATTAGCCAGCCCAGCTTTACCCCAACAAGCATTTCTCAGAAGGCTTGAACATCGATGTCTTTGCACTGGTCGGGTAAGGGCTGTTTTTATTTCCAAAGTGTTTCAATTCCAGACTTCAAAATCTTTTATTACCCAAAATAATACCATCCTTCTTTCCAGACGGGTAGTATTTGTGAGTCTTTCGGGAGTTTGCCTTCTGCAGTTTTAAGAGAGAAGATCTGTGCCTGATGGAGCCCTTTAAATGCCCAGCATTCACACCAGACATGCCGGCTATATCTGCAGACGCTAATAGAAAACATCACCAGCTCAAGAAATCCAAAGGGGAAGTGTAATCTTCTTTTATTTTCTTTTTTAATTTGGATATAGGGTGGTGCAGTGGTGTTTGTGTGTCCATGCTGCATCTCACCTGTCACCCAGTGCTAGATGCGATGGGCTCTAGACCCCCCATGCCATGACCCTCTGAAGGAAAAGCAAGTATAGCTATTGGTTGAATGGACTGATAGTTATTTATAGAGAAACTGTACTTTACCTTATTTCTGTAAAAAATAACAATCATTTTGTGGCATCTAAACATATTTCTTTAACATCATTTTCTTTGGCTCTAGTCATTATATAATTATACTTTTATTTGAAATTCATGGAAAGTAACAAAATGTGTCAAATGTGTGATTGCTCCACATTCAAACGTAAATGCTTTTACAATTTAAAGAGTGTTTTGAGAGATATAGCACTGTTTTAAACAAGCTTGTTATATTACAGTTCTATGACAGCAATCTGGTAAATTGTTCAGGAACTTTTTCTCCCTTCTGTCGCCTGAAGACACAAACACAAATAAAGATTTAGTTATTTATTTTTGTACTTTAAACAGTGTGTTTTTTACTTCTTACACAAGTTAATTCCACATTACAGCATTCATTTCCACAGGACAAATACAAGCTGATACTCTAAACACAGTGTTCCAGATCAAATGTGATTCATACAGACTAAAATGTGTGGCACCTTTATGGTTAATTGTCATATTAATTTAGGTGAATGCGACGTTTAGTCATTATTATGTAATTGTGTTGGCGATGAATTCCTCTTATTTAACAGGACAGACGAACCATCTCTTTTTGATGGACTGTTCATCGCACAAGATGCCAAAGTATCTGCCTTTGTTGACCAGATTAGAAGCCAGATGTTAAGTGTAAGGATTTCTTTAACTCTTTTTAATTGAATGTTTTCTTGTCCTGGGATTACATGTAACATATTGTTTCTACTTTCAGAGGACAGGTCATGATGTCTGCGGACCGGCAACATTTCCAGCAGGCAGAGAAATAGCACAGAAGTCCAGGGCCAAGGTGGATGAAGAGGGCCTTGAAATAGCTGTGTGCAGACATGAGTCTCGCTGCAAGGCTTGAGCCTCTACCGTGGTGAAATATATGCCGACCCAATGTTCCTGCAGAAGGAGCTGGCACACGCTGCAAATGCAACACTCTTCTGTATGGACATTGCTTGCAGGGAGATAGCCATTGTCAAATGATAACTGAAGTTTTCACTGATGTTTTACCTTTATTAATATATGCCATGCATGGGAATAACACCATGACTAGCTAAAAATCACACATTTTTATATTCTGGAATTAGAAAATGAATATGGCTACTACCTTATCAGGACTGATATGACAAATTACCATACATATGACTACATACTGTAGTGTTACAGGAATTGTACTAGTCACGTAGATCCTGGTTTGTCTCCTTACCAGTTTTGGCAGTTTTCCCTTTACAGGCACTGGCCTTATTTGGAAAAGATGGCAGAAAAGTTATCCGAGCTCCAACCACTTCCCATGATGAAGCCTTTTCTATCTGTAATGCATGCCAAGGCTCACACTGGCAAATGTGAGGTATACTGTGTGTGAGTTAAGTGTACGTTTTAATGTTTTAATGAAACATCCTTACAGCATCAGAAAAATGTAGCTTGATTATTATCTGGGTAAATATGCACGTTTCATTAGTCAAAAGTAGTAAACATTATTGAAATACTTGAATGCAGTGGTTTTCAGACCTGTCCTGGAGGACCCCAGCACTGCATTGTGTACAGTATGTCTCCCTTATCTGACACACACAACTCAGGTCTTGCAGTCTCTACTAATGAACTGATGAGTTAATCAAATGTGTCATATAAGTGAGATATACACAATGTGTAGTGCTGGGTATCCTCAAGGACAAGTTTAAAACATATCAAAATTTGCTCATGGCACCAAATTCAATTGATGATACACAAACTAATACATAAGATGTGAATGATAAAGGTCTTGGTCGTCTTCTTGGGAGCAGGTTAGGTGGGGCGGGAGAAGCCAGGAGGGTGCAGGAAACACTGTTGGTGAAGAGCTGGAGTTTACATTTCCATATATATTTGTCTACATTTTTGCAGTGATACTGTGTTTTCTTTAATGGTCGAATTTGCTTATTTCTGGTTTTCAAGAGAGACACAGTACTCACAGTAGCAGGAAGAGCTCCAGAGTGAAATCCATGAGATTATTTACTCCATCCGAAGAAAGAAGCATGATCTGTGTCGACAAAATGGTATTTGATACTACATCACTCAACTTGCATTTTGTAATTGTTATTTTTTTTCTAAATTTTTTTTTAAACTTACAGACAGCAACCAAACAAGGCAACGCAAACGGAGAAGACTTGCTGAGCTCAGAAAGACACTCAGAGAGAAGATAGTGCTGTACAACACCATTCCTGGCTGTGAAGAGAAAACTGACACCGAAGCAGCGTGCAGTCTCTCTGATGACTTTATTCTGCCTTGGGAAGCACAAGGAGATGCTAATTAATGTGTTTTATTTTTGTGCTGTTTTGAATTCACAAAATTCAGTTGATTGTTAATAAAAGTAATAACACTCAGCAATTTAACACTGCCACCCAGTAAAAAAGGTGCAGCATACAGTAAAGAATAACACATTATATATTCTGTTGCTATCTGAAAAATGATCTGTAATGTTCCCATATGAAGACATAGGGCCAGTTGTTCAAAGGTAAGCTGATCGGATTTTGGTTATCGGATTGGATCAGATCTTGAAAATGGGTTGTTCAAAAGGGAAAGAAGGAATCTGAAATCAGATTAGATCACGGATCCAATCCTAGTTTTAATCTGGATCAAACCTTCAGTTTGTGTTGTTCAAAACTTGTCAGTAGGATTTGGATAACTTTGATCCAAAAAAACAGGATCATCCTGATCCCAACAGGATTTCAAGGTGGATTCCAGGAAGAAAATGTAGTAAAACTTTAAAATTGGTCAAATAATACATTTGTATTATTTAGTGTATATACTTTTATTTATATTTTGCACTTGACTTGTGTAACCGTTTTAACAGTGATAAAGTAGACATAGGCGACCAATTAAGATATTCAGTATAGTATAGTAAAGTAAACATATAATAAAAATTATCTTGTCCCCATGAAATAATCACCCAAACAGATTTCAATAACAAATAAAAATAATATATTAAATTTTTCTGTCATTCATCTCCGTATATTAATTTCAAAGAAACAATCATCAGAGATGAAGAAGAACCCTGAACACTCTTTATTTTGTGAACTATTGGACATTTAGCCATTTTATTTTGCAAAATATCCACAATATGTGTGTTTTATTTGTTGTGGCTCAGATGAGGGGTCATAAAATAAATTATGAATGGAAGTGGATGTTTATGTTATTTCTGTGTTTTGTCTCTAAATAAGAAGCACTTACAGTGACCCCATGTTGGCTCTTCTACCTGTTCTTCACATCGCTGGTCGCCCACATTGTGATGTTGTCCCATTTAGAGCACTGGTAATCCGGATTTGGTAATCTTGAAAACTGTGTATCTGGATCAGGGTGATCCAGTCCAATGTTGCTTTGAAAAACCGGCATAAAAGTAAGACGGATCACCTGATCCTGAACAAGAAAAAATGGGATTTCCAAATCCGGATAATTTTGATCCAGATTAAATGTTTTGAACAACTGGCCCATAGTGATAATCTGATAGTTATTGTTACTCCTGTAACACACACTCTATACTAGTGGTCATCACTTTTCTTTTATATATAAGAGCTGCAATAGCCAAACACATTTAAGAAGAAAACCATATCTATTCTGAAATGGCAAAATCCAACCCAAGCATGAAATAACTCTGCCTACCAGTTAGATATCCTTTCAATATGTCTTTAATAAAACTAAAAAATCTTAATACTGGGATGAGCATTTCTTTAACTTTCTGATATATTGTAGTGTGATGTTTCAGTTGTTGTCAATTATGTGTATTGGCTGCATTATTATATGCATACTTAAGGGATGATACAGTTAGGATATTGTTATATTACAGTTTTTCTCGATTGTTTACACACATTTTCTGAAAGCATGCCTCATATTCTCAGAACTCTACACACAAATCCAAAAACACACACACAATGGGCAAAACCCCTCAATTCTCCTGCAAAATTAAACTTTACATTCAAAACAATGTTATTTCTTCTCAAATGACACACACAAACCATCATATGAATAGACATTTATAAGAACCAGCTGAACACTGATGTGCTCAATGTAAAACACTATGGTGAATGGAAAACACTTATTCTCCATTCATCATAATGATTTAGGCCTTTTTTTGTTCAGTGTTACACTTTCTACAGACAGTACATACATAAGTGTGTTGTAAAATATCTGAGAATATTGTTTTTATACTCAGAACACACAAATACACGGTAACAAATATATTTTACTGTATTTTTCCCACAAAAACAATGTACACAGTGTACATCCCAACCAACACAAAGTAGGACATACAGTGGTCTACATACAAAACAACAGAAGAATTGACTGTATACAGTTACAGTAAAAAAAAAATAATCCAATGTTGGCATCCATTGCCCCATTGAAGAGTTCACCTGTTGCCCTTTTATGCTAAAGCTCTGATTGCTAATTGTAAAACTGTGTGACGGGTGTTTGCCCATGTGATGAGTCAGTGTGTGTATCTGAATGGCAGTGTGTTCCTTGTGAAAACAAGAGATTTTCTGCATGAAAATTGTGCCAAAAGCAGAGAATTGTGTGTAGTGTTTTGAAAAAAGTGTGTTTTAGATCTGCAATTTGAGTGTAAAGCAGGAACTGTGCTTGTAGTTTAGCAGAATTGGCTCAGGGGGTTGGTGAATGAGTTACATGTTGTGGTCATTGTGTCTCAAGTACCAGAAAATGTGTGTAAACAATCGAGAAAAACTGTAAATTGGCCAGATTAAATAGATCATTAATAGAATAAAACTTTTTTACAAGATAATAGACTTACCTATTTGTATGCACAAATAGGCCTAACCCCTAACCGTTCGGTTAGAGTAACTGCTTCATTCGACTGAATGGCCCAGAGAAGCGATCATGTGTCAGAAGTGAAAGTGAAAGAAGGAACTTCTGCAGTTTGGGGCGTTAAAAGTGCCGACGCACCGACTCTTTGTGTAAAGCTGAAGCGAGTAAACGTTCAAAAGCGGTGATCAGAAAGAGCTTTACCCAAAGCTGAGTGTTAGAGCTATACTTTACATATTATACAGTGTGCAGGTGAAAGATGCTGCACACATCGACAAAGACGCCGACCGGAGGATTCTCTTTTGAGAACACACGCAGGTGAGACATCTATAACAACATGATCAAGACGTAAACAATAAATAATATGATCAAGACATTACTACAATTTACATTGATTGCCAAGCGCTAATATGCTGACGAAGCCAAAACGATTGCAAAACATCAAAGTGTTTTGACACATGAATGAGTAGGGGAGCGCGGGGCACAACCTAACGCGGGGTTGGTTGTAACACGCTTGTTTTAAATACTTCCGCACATGCTTGGATGACGGAACTTTGTTTATTTACTAGTTGCCATATCAACAACACTATATAGAAAAAAAAAATCCGCCAAAATTATTTTCTTTTTGGAAGATATTCATAGACATTTATTAAACCATAGCAAAAGTAAATTTCTTACTTAAGTTAATTTTTCATCTCTATTTTTTGTGTTTATTTAAAATAAGACAAATCTGATATTATTTTAATCTCCAAGATGAGACAGTTGAGATAGTTATTTAATGCTTTGCTAACTAGCAGAAGACACTAGCAGGGTTTAAATCCCAGTTGTGCAGGCGGGGCATGTTGTCACACTGCGTTACAATGTGTCCCTATTAGAAATATGCTATTATATTCTATACTTTTATTAATTTTATTGAGAAAACGTGAGAAAAGGGTGAATAAAGACTGAGAGTCAATGTCCAGAAATTACTAATTATTTATTTGTTTTGAACTATGTTGTATAGCTGTGTTTTTATGTGTTCGTGGTCAAAACTCAAAAATTAGTTTATATTTAATTATTAAAAATTGCCATTATTTTATATGAAAAAGTTTTTTAATTGTATTTTATTTAGAAAATATTTTAGTTTGTTTTGTATATTTTTTTTATTAGATCAGATAACATTTTAAGCTGTCATATGTTATGTTACAATGTGCCCCACACATGTTACAATGTACTCCACCTATGGGGCATGTTGTCACATTTCACTTCCATTTTTCGGGCTATATCAAGAAAAAAGTATATACTGTATTAATAAAACAAAAACACATAATTGTACTAGACATGTGGGAAATTAATGTGGGGAAAAAATAAATACTCTGAACCATAAGTAGATTTGCACAAACTGAGAAAGTCCAAAAGCGTTAGGTTGTGCCCCGCTCTCCCCTAAACATGGCCTACTCCTAAAACAACATAATAGTAACAAAAAGTAGGCCTAACTTAATAATGCCATATCTTTTAATTGTATTGTATCTGTTTGTTTATTCATTTATAGAAATGCTGTTCTGGAAGCAAATTTATCAGAGAAGGGTTACAGTGCACCAAACGCCAGGAAGACTGGCACCACCATTGCTGGCCTGATATTCAAAGTCTGTTTTGACGCTGCAAAAGCATGATTTGTGTTGTTAATTACTGATTAAATATTTATAATTTAAGTCTATCTTGTAATTCATTTCCATATCATTTAAGTCTATATTGTAATTCAAGTAATTGCAAATAAACTTAGCTATATTAAATTAATATGATGGTATGCAATATTTAGTTATAATAAACCAAAAAATCAATGGATTCTATTTTAGGATGGAGTGATTTTAGGTGCAGACACCAGAGCCACGGATGATATGGTCGTAGCTGATAAAAACTGCATGAAAATCCACTACATAGCTCCCAAAATCTAGTGAGTGAATCTTTTGGTTGCTCATCATCATAGTTCAAGTCTCTATCTAAACTAAATTTTATAGTGCCTGTTTTTATTGTTTTCTTTTTCTTTGGTTCTTCTTACCACAATAGCTGTTGGTGCGGGTGTTGCTGCTGATGCTGAGGTCACTACTCAGATGATGTCTTCAAATGTAGAACTGCATTCGCTGAGCACAGGACGACCTCCTCTTGTGGCCATGGTGACCCGACAGCTCAAACAGATGCTGTTCAGGTCAGTGGCGGATACAGAACGTCATTAATAGGTGGGCCTGGTGAATATACGGAGGGGCCTCGAGTTTTTTAAGCTTATACACACCTGATTCCCGGGCTCCGTATTAGAGCTTTCACACTGCGCGCGGATCCGTTCCATGTGCGGTGCGTATCAGTGCAGAGATCATTTCCGCACAGAGTCTATTTCTGCTGTGCTGCACGCGCTGAATTAAAGTGACAGCGCATGATTCGAGGTCAAAATGAACACAGATTGACATGAAAATATAAGAATCTCACCATAAACGAGTTTAATTAAACAAAATGTAGTAATCTCACCATAAATGCATTTAATTTAATTATACTCTTTTTTTCACAGTCATCTTTTTTACTTTAAGACCGGGGTAAAGCAAGTAAAACTACAATTTACCTCAACAAGGCGACATAATGAACAACAACACTCGTCTCATTCATAGAAGTGAAAAAACAAGTTCTTTGTGACATGCAAGATTTATTGTATTAAAACTTAAATGCAAAAGAAAAGGCATGATAGTTGGCTGTTTTTGTGAATTTTAAGTATTAATTTAAAATGTTTGCGATTTTAATATAAGTAGGCCTACTACATGGTTAAATATTTTACCATTTGCTTGAGCAACTTAATAGCCTATATAAATCTATAGAAGTAGCACTGAATAATACTGTGTTTAAATTGTGTTAAAACGTCTATTAAAGAGTATGTGTATGCTACAAAGAGAATCGCAATGCTGACACAATTTTTTTTTTTTACTTTTTGTTAATAAAAGTTGCTGATAACTTCTGGATTTGAAATACAAATAGTGAGTATGTATTAGTTACGCCCTGCAAACGCAGCATATGCGCGTGCTGCTCCTGCGCCGCATACGCACTGCACACGGAGTATGTTGTTTCACTTCACAGTGTAACAGTGTAACAGTGGCGTTGTGTGCGCCACTGTTAAATCAGTGCGCGCACGGAGAGCGTGTGGCCGACCCGTGCAGAAAAAAATTTCACAGGAGAACGAGCTGATTCTGTGTTTTAAAATGATTCATGACAGAAGAAAGGCAAACAGGTATGCTATGGAAATATACTCAGCTGTATTTCGAGACACAGAGCCAGAAGTACATTCACAAAACGTAAACAAACGCCAAAGGAGACGGTGAAACATTACAACACAAAAAGTGGGCAGAATAACACAGATAAACAGCCTGCAGATTATACGCCACACATAAAATAAGAAACAACAACAGGTTTCATAAAACTCGTTAAAAATAAGAAACAACAACAGGTCTCATAAAACTCGTTAAAAGAGTTGCTACACCCAAACCGAACATGAATAGGCTAGGCTTTTAATATTAATAAAATAACTCGAATCAGACCTCACTGAAAAAAATAATAGTTGAATTTACTAATTTTTTTATGGTAAGTGGTTCCACACAACTGATTTTAGCTACATTTAAACAAATGCATTAAGTTGAACTAAAATGTAATAAGTTCAACTTAATGCATTTGTTTAAATGTAGCTAAAATCAATTGTGTGGAACCACTTACCATAAAAATTTTAGTAAATTCAACTATTATTTTTTTCAGTGCATCCTTTCAGAAACAGCAGTAATGCCACGGCGGGCCAGCAAAAAAAAAACAAAAAAACACAGTGCTACCTGAGCTCTAAACCAGGCGGAGTCTTCTGGGCTTTGAGTTGAAAACGTTGATTATGTCATCATAATCCGAACTGTCAATAAGTTCTCTTTCAAAGGACAGAAGTGCCAAGTTGTTCAGGCATCCAGTCAGCATGGATGACCTCAGGCGCGTTTGGATCCTGTTGGTTGCGGAGAAAAGTCTCTCTACGCTGCAGGATGTTAAAGGCAGTGTTATGATGGCCCTCAACAAACCATTGATGTTGGGGAAAATGTCGGCAGGGCAGCTATCCAGTATTTCCATTAATGTGGGGAAGTTCTCCTTATCCATTTTCCGTCTGATGTGCTGGATGAATACAGCATGTTCAGCATCAGCAATGTCAATGCCATACAAAGCACACGGATCATTTAAAATGTTTTTCACTCCAAAAGTGGCAGATCCAGGTGCGAAAGAGGCAGACGCTTTCATTACACCGTAGGTGTCGTCTTTAAACCTGCAGTTTAACTCAGTTATCTGTCGGTCAATGATGCAGTTCCACAGGGCCTTTAAATCCTCATTGCTTCTGACAGCCGAGGTCTTTCCCAGCGTTGTGGTGACAACAGAGTCATGAAACTTTGAAGGCAGCTTGCGTTCACGAGAAGCAACCACGTCCCAGTTAGCTATCTCGTGCTTTTCCATCAGCTCTTCTGTCCGTCTGAGCACTTCAACAAAGTCACCCTTCGAATCCTCTCGGAAAGTTGCAAATGTAGCTTTAAGTGTTTCAATGAGTGAAATACAGTCCGTCACACATAGCGTTGAACTCTGCAGCCCCTTGGTGGCAAAATCGCTGTTTTCAAACAGTTTGCAAAACGTTAAAAGCATGAAAACAAACTTTTTCGTTTGCACCTGTTGCAACAGCTGGTCTGCTTCGATTTTACTTTGTCCACTAGTTTCGGAAAATCCAGCCAGACTCTCCAGCAGTACATCAAGCAACTGCAAAATCTTATGCACTGACCCTGATTTTGAGCTCCATCTGGTATCACACGAACGCTCCAGCTCCATAACCTGGCGGTTGGGATGCATCTCCTTTTGTACCTCCATCAAACAAGAGTGCCGATGGGCTCCGGTAAAGAAGCTGTGTATTTGATTCACGGTGTCAAAAAAAGTACTCACATGTCCTGACGCTTTAGCGGCGGTGCAAAGCACTAAGTTTAGCCGATGAGAGTTGCAATGCACATAGATGGCTTTAGGAAATGTTCCTTTCAAAATAAACTGTACCCCTCCCTTGTGCCCCGACATGACCGATGCTCCATCGAAACAGAAACCGACGCAGAGAGCAGGATCCAGTTCCAGTGGTTGAAGGACCTCCAGGATTTTCTGTGATATCCCTTGCGCTGACAGATCTGCGGCCTCAACAAAGCCAACCGCCCGCTCTTTGATGATTCCTCCATGTATGAATCGCACACACACTGCAACTAGCTCACGTTTAGCTAAATCCTTATACTCGTCCGCAAGTATGGCAAAATATTGCCCATGCAGTTCCGTCTTTATTTTAGGAGTAGGATCGATGCTGCAAGCTTCAAGCAGCTCATCCTGGATGTGGTGGCTCATGAATGTGGCATTTCGAGGCAGCTCGTTCAGTCTATTTTCAATTTCTGGAGCATATTTTGACATGAACTTGAAGAGCTCTAAGAAATTACCTTTATTAAGTGCATCCTCGGTTTCTCTGTGGCCTCTGAGTGGTATTTCCAGCTTGGCACATAACATGGCAATGTCCAACACAACTTTAATATGCTCCCTGTTTCGCTCCACAAATGACGGGGTGTCACCGTGCAGCTGGTTCAAAACTGTCCCGCGGCTTTGCGGTGCATGACTGACCATGTAAGATTTTTGCTTAGTTAACGCCATAGCATGGGGCTTGCTTGCTTCATGTTTGTCACAGGCTTCTCTGAGACGTTTCCAGTTCTTGTAGCCATCTTTAATAAAAGCAAACTCTGTGTGCGTCTCCGGAAAATGTTTACACGCCTTGCAAAACACTGCGTCCCGTTCTCTGCTGTATTCAATCCATTTGAATTTCTCATACCAGTTGCTGTTGAATGAGCGTGGTTTTCCACTTATGACAGTAGCTGGAAATGTTGACAGCTTTGGCTGAGTGGCAGGTTCCCCCAATGCCGATAGATCCGATGGCGTAGCGGTTGTCTCTTTGGATGCTGGTGGCGGTCTGTGGCGGTGGAGTGCAGTGTCAGCCTTCATGCTAACATTAACGCTAGCATGACTTGATGAAAATAAGCCGCTAACGTTAAGTGTCTCACGACCATCCTCCTCCTCCTCAGGTATGACATGATGGTCCAGAATTATATCGTCATCTAGACGTGGTTTTTTAAAAAAGTGGGTCAACGATAGCTGTTTTTTAGCCATCGTTTTTTAGCTCTGTTAGGTTCCCGCTGCTACCTAAAAACGGTTACGGAAAACTTTCGGTCCGAAACGCGCCCGTGCCCGCGGTGTTGCGTGATAGCGTCACTGGACTGACACGTGATATGCCGACATAATATTTTTATTTTGTAGCTATTTTTCGTAGCTACTGTACATAAATGTCATCAGGAAACTATTAAAATGAAATTATTTATTAATTCGTTATTATTAAAATTAAAAAAAATTAATTGTTTTTATTAATCTGATTGGGTGGGCCACTGGTCAATCTGGGTGGGCACGTGCCCACCCAGGCCCACCCATAAATCCGCGCCTGGTTCAGGTGAAAGTGTCATAGTCGTTCAATCTGATTTAAGTGATTAAGGCAAAGTGATTGATACATCAAAATACATCATTCTTTCTTTATTTAAGATATTGCTCACTAGTTAACTGATAATATTAGTTTATCTTAAAGAGCTATTTAAATATATATTATCCAGGTCCAGGACTAGGGCTGACTGTTTCCCATTTTTTTTTTGTAGGTATCAGGGGCACATTGGTTCTTCTCTAATTGTGGGAGGTGTGGATATTAACGGCCCACAGCTCTATAGCGTCTACCCTCATGGTTCCTATGATAAGCTTCCTTTCCTTACCATGGGTACTTTATCCCCTTTATTTGAATGAACACAATCAAACATGTTTTTTCTGCACTTATTTATCAAAACTATATATTACAGGGTCTGGAGCAGCTGCTGCCATTTCTGTATTTGAAGATCGTTACAAGCCAAATATGGAGGTCAGACAACTGTTAAAGGGGTCATATAATGCCATTTTTGTACAAGCTAATATGATTCTTTAGGGTCTAAATTAAAAGTTTGTAATATACTTTAATTAAAAATTCTCATTAGTATTGTAAGAAAACACTAATGTCACCTGGTCAAAAACAGCTCTGTTTTCAGCACGCCGTTTCAGTGCATGTGTCTTTAAATGATAATGAGCTTTGCTGACCCCGCCCCTCTGTTCTGTGGGTACACCGTTTCTAACACAATAACCACGTGTTATTCGTTATAAACGTGGGATTATGAATTATATTGAGAACGTCGTACATAGAAAACATGCCGTAATGTACCCGGAGTGTAAACCTTTGATGCATTCATCATGAAGCGTGCAGCAAGGTTTGCAAATTTGCAAAGATTAATATAAATATTAATATAAAGGTTAATAAAACATCACACTCACTTCTGGAGGTTCAGCAGGAACACGTTGGTACCGATCCGTTTTTTCTCGTTTGTAAAGCTGTCTGGTGTGAAATGATTCATGCAAACAGGAAAGCGCAGACGATCGTGGGGAATCCCTGTGAGGGAATCCCCGCGTCAATCCTTTGGGCATATCCCTTCAAAAACAAAAATCAGCCACTGCATCTTCAACCGCTCGGATTTAGGAACATCCAAATGACTGCTGTGTTCCTTATTACACCAAAGAACAATCGCAGACGCCATTATGCTCATAGACAGCGCTCCAGTGAGGGTATCAACAATGACGCGCGAACTATGATTGACAGCTCGCTCATGAGAGGGCGGGTCTGTGTTGAAACGCTGCAGCTGTCAATCACAATCGTGGGAGGGGCGTCCGACCGTGTGACGTCACACGGTCGAACGGCTTGATTTCAGAGAGAGTCAAACATATAAGGAGATTAAAAAAAAACCACTGGATGGATTTTTATCATTTTATGATGGTTGTGTACAGGCACTGCCAACACACATTTCAGTACAATCAACTTGTAAAAGTGCATGTACCATTATATGACCCCTTTAAGACATTCTTATTGATATTTTCCAACATGGTATTGTATATGCTGTTATTGTAGTTACATTTGCATTTTAACTAGGGGTCTACGGACCCCTGAGGGCCCTTCAAAGGGGAAGTTGCTTGATGCTCGAGGACAGACCTCATTGGTCCCTGCAGAAGCTCAATGAATGAACCTCAATCATTCTCGTGTGTCAAGCAATGTTTGATCTTACTTTTACCAAATTCAATCTGACATTTATTTTTATTCTTTGCTTCTTACCCTCAATGTAATCTTTATTGTTGAATCCCACTTCCCAAACACACGTTCTGTATTTGTTCTTGTCAATTCCACACCTACATAAACGCTTGGGAAATGTAAAGCTAGAGGAAGGAAAGCAGCTGGTGAGAGATGCCATCACTGCAGGCATCTTCTGTGACCTTGGTTCTGGCAGCAATGTAGACCTATGTGTGATCACAGAGAAAGCTGTGGATTATCTGAGGGGATATGACCAGCCTGTTCAGAAAGGACTGAGGTAAGATGAATGTGGAAGTGTAATGTGGAAGAATGCAGTAACATTAATTCTTCATCATTTTAAAATGAGAATTTGTTTCAATGTATCCATTTTCCTGGGTTTTTCCAGAAAGCAGGGTTACTCCGAACTCTTGGTTGATTACATTTCTTACTCAGTTATCGGTTCCAAAACACGGCCAGAAGTAAGTTCAGTCAACTCAAGAATATGTTCACTGTGAACACACTCATACAGGAAGGTGCATCCTAGTATAGAGCTCTGCAGTGATTATTATTTTTGTTGGCCAACCCAGAAGTTAGCATCACCCTGGTTCCCTCAACAAAAACTCAATAGGATGTTTTCATTGGCTTTTTTGTATTATTGCAGAAAATAAGCTCTGTGAAAAAAAAAAGAAGATTCTTACACTTTTTGTTCATCATGATAATCTTCACAAATTAACAACTTTCTAATTGTCAGAAGGCTATAAACAAACTACACCACATCGCAGGACCTCAGCTTCACCATCACTAGCTTCCAACAAATTGACAACTTCCAACTAGCGAGTAGATGATTTTTCCAGTACAGTGTGATGACATTTAATGTCCCTGACAACCTTTGTAGTCCCATTCACAAAGCCACTTGTTAGCAACGCCTTTTTCAAGACAAGTAAAAACTTTTTAAAAAATTGCAATGATAACCCTAATCCCTAACCCTAGCCACAGACCTTATTTCTGGCAAAAAAAAAAAAACTTTAAAAATCTATTGACTTCAGGACGGTGGAAGCAGAAGTGCTAAAATGCTAACTCATTTCTGGGTTTTGGCCTACAAAATGTCATCCCTGCAGCACTCTCTATTCACTTACTTGTGAACTATTCTATGTCATTTTTTAGTAAACATAGGGCCAGATTTTTGGGGTTAAAAAAAACACTGTCAGGATTTACTAAAGACAATAAATTTGTAGACATTTTTAATGAAACCGAATGTTAAGGTTTCATTATAATACTATATATTGCTATATATATATTTACCACGTAAACTTATGCACGACCTGCTTTCTGGAATATACCCCTAATCAACTCTCATCCTGATCAATCCTCTTTTAATAACCTTCTGAGTTTACAACTGCACATATTTATTCATAAAATCTCTTAACATTCAAAAACATGTTCTCTCTTTCTTCTAAATCACCAGGGAGGGTACCTACAGATACAAGCCAGGCACTACTGCTGTGCTCACACAAACAGTTATTCCATTACCACTGGATGTTGTGGATGAATCTGTTCAAGTGATGGACACTGCACTGTTAGAAAAATCTGTAGAAATTACAGTATTACTGGCAGCTACTTGCCAGTAACTTACTGTAGATTTAAATTGATGTTATTTACTGGCAACAATTTGTTCAAAATTAAATGAACATTAAACATTAACAAGTCTTTATCTTTACAGAATAAAACTAAAATAACATCCTCATGCAAAGCATTCTGGGAACCAAAATCTGAAGGAAAAAAACAGAAAAAGGTTGATGAAGATTTCTGGTTCCCAGAATGCTTTGCATTATATTGTTATTTTATAATTTTATTCTTTAAAGACAAAGACTTGTTAATGTTTAATGTTCATTTAACTTTGAACAAACTGTTGCCAGTAAATAACATAAATTTAAATCTACAGTAAGTTACTGGCAAACAGCTGCAAAACTACAGCAAATTTTTTACAGTGTGAATGAGAATATATTCGCAATTCTTTACACTCTTTCCTTCACTCTTTAGGAAATAAGGTATATGTGAATAGGTTTCCTTTCTGGATAAAAATGGAAAACTATATTTTTCATAATTTTAGAAGTAGCCATACGCTTTAGGACTTTCCATGTATTCAGTAATTTGCATTTGAGCTACTCAAGACTGTTTTGCAAAATGCATAATATTAAAAAGTGTGTTTCCTTACCTTTCCTTAACTCATCAGACATAAATAGTCCATTCAATAAAATTTAAGATTAAAAAATGAAAGATTGTCATTTTTTTTAAAAAAAACGATCAAGCTAAATATTCATTTGTTGGATACAAAGGCAATATTAACCATAAATATTTGTATCGTCTTATAAGAGCTTTACAACCAGATATTTCAGCATGATGGGGAATTGATTACTACTACATTGTTCACAGCAAAGTGAGCAGACATATTTATACATATTTGTATTTATATATTTACAAACTCATGAAGAAACAAACTGCATGCCTTTTAAATATTTTAAGTTAGTGAAAGCATGAGAATTATTCTTGGTCACAATTGTTACGGTGGGGAACTATAAATCAGTCAGTTAAAAATGTATCAGTTGCTGAATAAGACCCATTATAAAGTTGCAATATTTTATTGTAAAAATATTGTACTTTTTTTTAAATAAAATGCAGTTATGTAAGAGCATCATAAATCAAGAATAAATATAAAAAGTATAATTTAATTTTTACATTGTTTTGTAATATACAAAGTTTGTGACACCACCTACATGTTTGTGTCCTGTGATCATGAAATGTATGATCAAGAGCAAAGAACCTACAATCACTATAGGACCAGTTTCTCAATACTGAGACCATTTGTTTTTTAAAATCTTTTCACACAGTGAGCACAACAGGCTAAACTGTGGATCATTTATCATTGCTTTAGCACAAAATGCATTCAATGGGTAGATCTTTCAAATTACATAAACTATTTTCTCATTAATGAACAGGCCAATTTGAATGTTTACATACTCTCTTTTCAAATCTGTTAAATCCTAACATAATACAAAAGTATAATACCATATTGAAAATATTCCAAATCTAAAAAAAATAAAGGCTATCAAAATTATTAGATGCAAACACTCATCACCATTTATACAAAAGGGGGAAACTGAGGACAAATTGTGTATACTGTAATATATGGACCATGAAATGTATCAAAGAAATTTTACAAAAGAAAACAGTGTTTGTTGGGTGAGAAACTTTGCGGGCCCTATCTTGCACCCAGCGCAATTGACTTTGTACACCGACGCATGTATCATTCCTATTTTGCACCCGACGCACAGCGGACTTTTATGGCAAGCCAAAGTATTCATAAACGCCCAATCAGGCGTCTGATTGCACACTGACACTCCAAAAGCGTGCATCCCCATACAATGTTACTTCTCTGTCTTTTACGGCCCTGACGAGAACGTCGGTCTCCTCGGATGTGAACCGCTCCTGGCGTGCGCCTGCATGGCAAATCTGTCGTTATAATAGCAATCCGCCATGGAACAAGCGCGCCTGCCCTTAAAGGGAATGTGAGATGTCGCTCTGGTTGGTTTATTTCACGTTACGCCAAAACCACACCTATGAATAATGAAGCTTCTTCAGACCAACCCATTTTAGTCATTTATCCCGCCGGTATAATAGCAACAGCACCCGATATCCACCCACAAAGTGTTTCTCGTTTGATACTTGCATTTCAGATCGTTAAAATAGGGCCCTGCTATAGTGTAATGGAAGAATGACTTGATTTGAGACGTGTTTTGATGGTTTTAGTGCATTTTGAAAGTTGGTTAGGAGAACTGTGTGCCATATGAAAAAATAAATGACTTTAGGATAGAGTCCTAGCAATTGTAAATATGGCAGCTGCATTTGACACGTTTTAATTGCTTTCCTTTTTAGTGTTTTGAGACATATAATAAAGGGCAAACTGTGATTAAAACTGCTCATGTGGCTTTTTGTAAAATGTTCACATGAATTCAAGATCATCACTTTGATAGTTGACAATAGTGTCAAATATAATTTTACACCCTTCAACCTATTTTTTTCTCATGTAACTGGTGGAATTAAATGAGTTAAATAACATATCTATACACAAAGATCTCATAATGAAATATCTTATTGTGAGGATGCCTTTTCTAGTAGCCTGACTTAAAAGTTTTAATTGTCTTTCCTTGCTTTCTACAAATCATTTTCCTAATTATATCATTGTTTATTATGAAACGCTCTTGACATCCTGATTAATAATGCTAAATTTTGAAGAAAAAAAAACATCTTGTCTAAACGAGTTTATTAAAAAAGGTCGGAGGCATTTGTATTACTAATTGGCTAATTGTATTTGCTGGACCGCGAGATGTAATGACAAGGTAGCGTTGTAATTAAGTCTCTCTGTCTGCTATTGATGACCCCTGATATGACTTCTGGAAGCATCTTACTCAGTACTTGTAGTCGTATAGGGTCTAACATAGGCCTAGATGTTGTTGATTTAGAAGATTTAACAAGTTTACACCATTCTTCCACTTCTGTAGCAAAAAATTACTGTAATGTCCATTTTGTGTTCCATTTTCCGGACTGCTCTCTTGCTGTTTTTCCGGACTGCTCTCTTGCTGTTTTTCCGGACCGCTCTCTTGCTGTTTTTCCGGACTGCACTCTTGCTGTTTTTCCGGACTGCTCTCTTGCTGTTTTTCCGGACTGCTCTCTTGCTGTTTTTCCGGACCGCTCTCTTGCTGTTTTTCCGGACCGCTCTCTTGCTGTTTTTCCGGACTGCACTCTTGCTGTTTTTCCGGACTGCTCTCTTGCTGTTTTTCCGGACTGCTCTCTTGCTGTTTTTCCGGACCGCTCTCTTGCTGTTTTTCCGGACTGCTCTCTTGCTGTTTTTCCGGACTGCTCTCTTGCTGTTTTTCCGGACCGCTCTCTTGCTGTTTTTCCGGACTGCTCTCTTGCTGTTTTTCCGGACTGCTCTCTTGCTGTTTTTCCGGACTGCTCTCTTGCTGTTTTTCCGGACCGCTCTCTTGCTGTTTTTCCGGACCGCTCTCTTGCTGTTTTTCCGGACCGCTCTCTTGCTGTTTTTCCGGACCGCTCTCTTGCTGTTTTTCCGGACCGCTCTCTTGCTGTTTTTCCGGACTACACTCTTGCTGTTTTTCCGGACTGCTCTCTTGCTGTTTTTCCGGACTGCTCTCTTGCTGTTTTTCCGGACTGCTCTCTTGCTGTTTTTCCGGACTGCTCTCTTGCTGTTTTTCCGGACTGCTCTCTTGCTGTTTTTCCGGACTGCTCTCTTGCTGTTTTTCCGGACTGCTCTCTTGCTGTTTTTCCGGACTGCTCTCTTGCTGTTTTTCCGGACTGCTCTCTTCCTGTTTTTCCGGACTGCTCTCTTCCTGTTTTTCCGGACCGCTCTCTTGCTGTTTTTCCGGACCGCTCTCTTGCTGTTTTTCCGGACTACACTCTTGCTGTTTTTCCGGACTGCTCTCTTGCTGTTTTTCCGGACTACACTCTTGCTGTTTTTCCGGACTGCTCTCTTGCTGTTTTTCCAGACTGCTCTCTTGCTGTTTTTCCGGACTGCTCTCTTGCTGTTTTTCCGGACTGCTCTCTTGCTGTTTTTCCGGACTGCTCTCTTGCTGTTTTTCCGGACTGCACTCTTGCTGTTTTTCCGGACTGCTCTCTTGCTGTTTTTCCGGACCGCTCTCTTGCTGTTTTTCCGGACCGCTCTCTTGCTGTTTTTCCGGACCGCTCTCTTGCTGTTTTTCCTGACTGCTCTCTTGCTGTTTTTCCTGACTGCTCTCTTGCTGTTTTTCCGGACTGCTCTCTTGCTGTTTTTCCGGACTGCTCTCTTGCTGTTTTTCCGGACCGCTCTCTTGCTGTTTTTCCGGACCGCTCTCTTGCTGTTTTTCCGGACCGCTCTCTTGCTGTTTTTCCGGACTGCTCTCTTGCTGTTTTTCCGGACTGCTCTCTTCCTGTTTTTCCGGACTGCTCTCTTCCTGTTTTTCCGGACTGCTCTCTTGCTGTTTTTCCGGACTGCTCTCTATGATGCACCCATATACATCGCGGCATGAAGCATGTCACCATTGATGAGATTCATGCTGTGAATCTTGATGTCTGTTTGTGTCTAAACCTTGCAGGAGTTTAAAAGTGTTTTGTGTACAATGTGTTTTTAAACAGGAGCGCAAAACTTTTTGTACAAGTTTTTTTATTTATTATTCAGTTTATCTAATTAAAACACTGCTGGATCTCATTTTAGTCACAGTCACAGAGTAACTAAAATCAATTATTCTCAAGAGATCAGCAAATAAGGCCACTCATGCGATGAGTATGACTGTATCATCAACAAGAGGCCAACATCATTTGATCACGATTTCTCTTGCTGCTCTTGCTATAACAAACAGATACACCAGCCAGAGAAAAACTAATGTTAAAAAATCTAATTAAGAGCCCAACTAAAGCACTGATCTCCTTAATGGTGGTATCAAACCAACTATCATTTTCAATAAAACATCAACATCTAAACCTCTGCTAATTCTTAATAAGAACTTTTGTAGATGTATGACAGAAATAAGGTCAACCTGGTTAGTTATAAGTGAAGCTGGTAATGTTGTTTATAAAATTGTTTAATCCTCCTCGGTTGAGATCTTGAGAGATTTGTCTTTTTTTCTTCAGTTGATTTCATCTAAGGCTGTGGCTGGAAATCAGTTGTAGTTCTTGTGTTTCTCTTTTTTTTTCTGTTCTTGTTGTTCCTCTTTTTTTTCTGTTCTTGTTGTTCCTCTGTCCTTCAGTGATTCTGCTTGTTATCACTTAATTATCTCATTAACTCCAACACTGATTCAGTGTTACATTTAACACCCGTGTGCACACCGAGCAGTATTTATTTAATCTGGGCTAACCCATATGGGGCCTAAATGGAAACTGAGGACAAATCTGGCTGGGCCCCAGTTAGATAGTCCATGTCAAGCCCATTTGGGTGTGCTGGCTGGGTAAGACCAAAACAAACTCACGGTGGCGATGACGTGATTAACCCGCGGCCATGCATGTAATATTCTTAATATCATTATTGCCATTTTTACAGTTAAAGAAGGGAATTGGGCTGATAGGCTTATGACTACAAGGTACACAAGTGGGCTGCATCGGAAATCGCATACTTCCCTACTATACAGTAGGTGAAAAACAGTATGTGACAAAAGAAGGATGTCCAATCCATTCACAGTACTCATGAAAGAGTAGGCAAAACATAGATGACCTACTTCTTCCGGTGAGATACTGAAGTGTGCATACGATGGACACTTTACCATCTCTTGAGGCCACTGGAGAGAATTTGTGAATGGCATTGAGGCAACACAACTGAAGTTGTTAGGTCACATGATAATGACAGCATGGCGAATGTAGTATGTCCAGATTTCATTCATACTACACACACTCATACTATATAGAACATATACTTGTTTAGCGGTCGTGAAGTAATTACTTGTTCAGAATAAGTACCTACTCAAGAGACTATGCGATTTAAGATGTAGCTCTATTGTCTATGTTGGATATATCACTTCCTTTTAATATCGTTTAAGCTTATGGTCTGCCTTTATGTGGAAGAGGCAGGCAGCTTTCGCCATCATTTGTAAAGACCTGCCCATTACTCCAACCTGCAGAGACCCACACTTGGGAATTCTGGCAGGCAGTCGAAATTGGCAAAACACCACCTTAAGAAAAAGCATTGCCTCCCCATCAGCCATCCCAGATTTATTACAGTATAAAATATTATTATATGCAGTGTTTTCTGTACCACATTTTAGCAAATGCGCTTTTAACATGATGATATAAAAATTATGTACCATGAAAAAATGGCAAGAAACATGTCTGCTGCATGCACGAACATAACTTCATCAATAGATATGACTCTTATGAACCGGTTCTTTTTGGTGAGTCCAAAACACAACACAACCATCCCAATTCACAATTCTTTTTTTACTGTTTTTCCATTATTTATGTATAGTAGCCTATTATTTTCCACAACGTTACTAACTCAACTGTTGCTATTGTTGCTATTAATTGTTTCTTCCTTTAACAGCTCACTAAGCAAAGATCTAAAAATATTCATTGACACCAGGGTCTGCAATTTCATGTCATTTTGTAAAAAGTTCCAATCACTGGGTGCCACAAACCAAAAAGCTTTTTTTCTAAATCCAGTTCATGCAAGTGGAACTGAGAGGGTATAGAGGGAGAGTGGGGTACAACATTCACTAAACCTACTTGGGGTTCAGAGTATTTACTTTTTCCCTCATTCATTTCACACGTCTAGTAGGCTATAGTTATGTGGTTTTGTTTCATAATAGAGTTTATACTTTTTTCTTGATTTACCCCCAAAAAATGGAAATGAAATGTGACAACATGCCCCATAGGTACATGAGGGGTAACATGAAGTAACATGTTTTCTGATCTAAAAAAAAAAAAAGATACAAAATAAACTAAAATATTTTCAATAAAATACAATTATTAACTTTTTCATATAAAATAATGGCAGTTTTTAATAATTAAATTGACAACAAACACAGCTATACAGCATAGTTCAAAACATAATAATTAAAAATTTCTGAACACTGACTCTAAGTCTTGATTCACATTTTTTTTCATGGTTTCTCAATAGAATTCATAAAAGTATTGAATAGAATAACGTAGTTCTAATAGGGGCACATTATAACGCAGTGTTATAACGTTCCCCGTCTGCAGAACTGGGATTTAAACCCTGCTAGTGTTGTTACGTTCCCACTTTAGTCTAGGGGTTTTAAAGAGGGAGTAACAAATAATGTAACAAAGAGTAAATAAATAAACGTGAGAAATCTCCTTTCCGTCTATCCCAGCTCTAATTCCTTTTCACCTTTATCTCCAAAAGGCTACACAACACCTATTGATTTGCACCTTGCAACAAAAGAAAACTGAAAGAGTATGCTTAATGGGTTTCTTTTATTAAAGGTTTAACCAACATATGATGCATGAGAGAAAGAAAGAGAGATAGAAAAAAAAAAGAGAAAACAAATCACCAACACAATAGGCTTGTTTGAGATGAGCAAAATCTGCGCAGAACCGATCACCGGTGATCAGCGCGAGATGCATGCCGGTTAGAAATGTGTCCGAGACGAGTGCGGTCCGCCTTGCTCTGATGTCATGCTGACGTATGTCAAAAATCTCTCGCGAGCGCAAGGCACACGTGTCGGATTCTGCAGTCGAGCGCAGTTGCTCTCCACCGACTGCGCTGATCAAAAGCACGATGGGAAACGACTTGCTGACGACACAGCTTAAAGGTCCCGTTCTGCGTGATCCCATGTTTCAAACTTTAGTTAGTGTGTAATGTTGCTGTTAGAGCATAAATAATATCTGTAAAATTATAAAGCTCAAAGTTCAATGCCAAGCGAGATATTTTATTTAACAGAAGTTGACTACAAAAAACGGCTCGATTGGACTACATCCCTCTACTTCCTTCTTTAGTGATGTCACTAGAACCGTTTCTTGACTAACCTCCGCCCACAGGAATGCTCCCTCAACTCTACTGGCTACTTGCGCACTTCTTATAACTTACTGTGTTTACTCAGCTCTTACGGTGATTTTCTGAAGTAAAACTGACGCTTCATCTTTTGTGTGATGTACAATAAACTTTATTAAACTCATCAGTACATGTTTGATCATCATTCAGACAGCAGACTTGTAGGCTATTAATAAATAATGGATACATAGCCTACAAGCAGATGACAAATACGTTATAATAACCGTAATTAAACTACTAAACTATACCTGTTTCATCTCTATACAGCACTCTGACTCTGTCGGCATTATTGTCCGACTCGAAATGAACGCCGTTACAGAGAGTTTCTGATATTATCATCATTCCGTGAGATGAATTTTTCCTGAGAGACTGAGCGCGAGCTCATGAAGCTCCGCCCCCTGTGTCGTCCAGCAGCACCTCATTTGCATTTAAAGGGCACACACTGAAACAGCTCGTTTTTCTGAGCCCCCAAAAATGTCAATTTAAACATGCTGTAAAAAATGATCTGTTGGGTATTTTGAGCTCAAACTTCACATACACACTCTGGGGACATCAGAGACTTATTTTACATCTTGTGAAAAGGGGCATATAACGGGACCTTTAATTTAAACAACTGTGATGTATTGTTCTCTTTTAACATGTTTGATTTTAAAACTCTAATATCATGTTTTATGTGTATATGTTATGTGTGAATATTCCCAAACTATCTGACAGTGCGATCTCTTTGGGTTATGCAATTTAATTTTTATAAAAAAATAATAAATTAAAACACATGTCTGTATTAAAGAATTTTTTTTTGATAAACATGTATTTGGAATGGAATTAAATAACAAGTACTTTGGGTGTCTTGTTCATTTTATTTATTTTCATATAAAAGCAACAGAACTTGAATTACATCCAGTTTATTAGCAGCACTGTGCACGAGCGTGAATCCCGCGATATCCATCTTTGATCTCGCAGGTGTCAGATCCACTACTAGAAGAGAGATTTGTCCGGCTTGCCTGCGCTTTTTCCACTCCTCCTCTCACTGCAGCCGCTCCTACTCTCGACTACATTTCAGGCGAGGCAAGGCGCATCTCAAACAAGCAAGCCTAATATAAACACAAGACACGTCACAGGACGTATCAATAGGCTTGTTTGAGATGCGCCTTGCCTCGCCTGAAATGTAGCCGAGAGTAGGAGCGGCTGCAGTGAGAAAACTGTTCAAAACTAATGTTAAGAACTGTGTTTCAAACGTGTATGTTGATTTTTTTGATAATTTACTGAGAAAGACTGTTAATTTTGTCAATACGCATGCAGTAGTGATGAGTCAAATATCAGATTACACACGATAAATATGTGCATTTAAAGCGAAATGAGAGAAAAAACTCATGTGAAAAAAGTTTATGAATGTTTCTAGAGTGTTTTATATGTTGATTGTAATTGGATGATAAAGTTTAAGTGAGTTAAATGTATATTTGCTACTGGAGCTATCTCGAGCCAAAATGGCAGTGCATGTATGTGTGAACTAGAGCCAAAATGGCGTCTTGCATGTAAAACACGAGGTTACTGTGAAGCCAAATGCATTTAGGTGACAGTGTGAAAATGGAATTAGTGTTCATGAGGATGTGAAAACAGTAGCAGGTAAATGTATTGTGATTGATTATAATGTGTGGAAGAACAAGTCAATATAGACAAAAGTAATTTAGAAAAAAGTCTTTATTGAAAAGTTATTTTCTTTAATGGAATGTGTTACAAAGAAACAAGTAATTGTTCTGGAAAGTTAAATATGTGAATGTTGTGAATACATTGAGAACTAAGAAAAATGAGAGAGTTAATTAAACTTTGCCAGAGCTTGCAGCAAGTACTCCTGTCTCACAGCGTGTCTGTTATCATTCTACAGGAGTGGTTAATTCACATCACCCATTCAGGCTTCCCAGTCCTGAAGCGGGTAACAATAGCTATCCGGTCACAGAAAACGCATGAAGTGGCCAGGTGTAAACAGCCCCTAAGCGTGACTTTTAAGATGGCTAGGTTAAACTATAATTGATAGCTGTCAAATTATTATATTACAGTGTTTCCCATATATTGGTTCACAATATCAGCACAGCCTTTTGGAAAATCTGTTTGTGGTTGGCACTGACATCGTTGAATAAACATGAGCACTGCACGTTTCAAAAAAAAATTTAGTCAGCCACCAATTGTGCATGTTCTCCCACTTAAAAAGGCCTGTAATTTTCATCATAGGTACACTTCAACTATGAGAGACAAAATGAGAAAAAAAATCCAGAAAATCATATTGTAGGATTTTTAATGAATTAATTGGTAAATTCCTTGATAAAATAAGTATTTGGTCACCTACAAACAAGCAAGATTTCTGGCTCTCACAGACCTGTAACTTCTTCTTTAAGAGGCTCCTCTGTCCTCCACTCGTTACCTGTAGCCTATTAATGGTACCTGTTTGAACTTGTTATCAGTATAAAAAACACCTGTCCACAACCTCAAACAGTCACACTCCAAACTCCACTATGGCCAAAACCAAAGAGCTGTCAAAGGACACCAGAAACAAAATTGTAGACCTGCACCAGGCTGGGAAGACTGAATCTGCAATAGGAAAGCAGCTTGGTGTGAAGAAATAAACTGTGGGAGCAATTATTAGAAAATGGAAGACATACAAGACCACTGATAATCTCCCTCGATCTGGGGCTCCATGCAAGATCTCACCCCGTGGGGTCAAAATTATCAAAAGAACAATGAGCAAAAATCCCAGAACCACACGGGGGGACCTAGTGAATGACCTGCAGAGAGCTGGGACCAAAGTAACAAAGGCTACCATCAGTAACACACTACGCCACCAGGGACTCAAATCCTGCAGTGCCAGACGTGTCCCCCTGCTTAAGCCAGTACATGTCCAGGCCCGTCTGAAGTTTGCTAGAGAGCATTTGGATGATCCAGAAGAGGATTGGGAGAATGTCATATGGTCAGATGAAACCAAAATAGAACTTTTTGGTAAAAACTCAACTTGTCGTGTTTGGAGGAGAAAGAACACCATACCTACTGTGAAGCATGGGGGTGGAAACATCATGCTTTGGGGCTGTTTTTCTGCAAAGGGACCAGGACGATCCGTGTAAAGGAAAGAATGAATGGGGCCATGTATCGTGAGATCGTGAGTGAAAACCTCCTTCCATCAGCAAGGGCATTGAAGATGAAATGTGGCTGGGACTTTCAGCATGACAATGATCCCAAACACACCGCCCGGGCAACGAAGGAGTGGCTTCCCAAGGCCAGTAAGATCGGTGTGATGTTGCTCGAATACCTGCCAGACTGTTTTCTTTCTGTGACCGCTGAACTGAGACGCACTATCACAGCCAGTGATGGCATGGAAGGCGATGAGTGTGTCCACTTGATTATCAGAGTAACTTGCGAATGTCATGTACTGGAAAATACTTTGGATCCTTTGATGTCCCGGCTTTCATGTAGAGATGAGTACATCCAATTCTGTCATGATGTGCTAGAAGTAGAAGAAGCACGTCTGTGTCACGCGCTGACACGACTTTTGTGTCCATAGGAGCCTGGATGCAGTGCAAAATCAGTCGTGTATCAGCCTCCTCATGGTCAGCACTCAGATAGGAGATTTCAAGTTCTGGATCTGATGACTTGACAGTCGAGCGAGATCTGCTTTGTTCTCTTCTAGTGCCATGAAGCTCGACCAGTCTGCTGGAAGTGGAACAAAGTCATTCACGATCTCTCTGCATACTGGTCGACTGTTTACGCTTCTTTCTTGTGCCTGTTTTGATGAATTCGTCATGGTACCTGTCGAAGACTACATCAACCCTCTGGTACTTCTCTGCCATCTTCAACACTGTGTCAGCAAACTTGTTGGCATAGGTGCCGAATGCTACCCTGGTAATCCAGAGTTCTTGCAAGAGCAGAAGTTGAATTTGCTCAGCGAGTTACTCTGGTGTCGAGCAATGGAGCTCATTAAATATGCCCCTCGATCTGAGCTGCACCAATCACAGCGGGTTATCTGATATAGGCGAGCTAAACAGATGACGACAGTAATGTGACGTCGAAGTCCTTAGTAAACATTGCAAGATGGCTATGGATGAACACCAGTTGTTTGAAACGGCTTTGGCCGCTACAATGAACGAGACTTGGCTTTTTCTCTAAAAGAGGAACAGAAGATGGCGCTCGAATCGTTCCTTTTCAAGAAGCAGATTAGTTGGTGGAATGTAGACTGCCGTTAGTTGCGGCCAGAGATGGCAGGATGGCATGAGTTCATGCTGGAGAATATTTTCCAAGTCTACCTTGCAACCTACTCTGTAAGCTGTGATGAGCCTTTGTAGAATCTGCCTGTCCACTTTGATGATGTTTTGCTTGTTCTTGGAAAGTTCCACGACTTCATACAAAGAGGCAAATGTTTTGGCTTTGTTCTTTCGAATGGGTGACTTCAGATCCAAGTGCTGGTCACTATCTGGAGGTTCACACAGACGTTTGTCCACAAACACATTTCATTTGTGCCTGTCCAAGGTGTTCTGCACCAAGCAGAGATTGTTGAAATTGGGATGTGACCACGTCCTTGTTGATTTATGTTCTTGAGTGTGTCCCCACCATATTGAAACACACTGTGCTCTTTTAATGATAGACATATTCTGCTTTCATCCACATCATCTCTTTCCATTCTACTCTTTGTGCACTCCGTGTGTGTGTACTCATCGTCTTCATCATCTGCTGTCAGTCTCAGCATCACTGTTGTCTGAGAAGCTATGACTGTTCTCAGATTATACGACAGTGTCCATCTACTGAGAGATGTTGATATCCTGGCACTTGTAATGGCACTTGCGAAGCCACCTGACATCACAACATTCGGCAACTATGCCAACAAGTTTGCTGACACAGTGTTGAAGATGGCAGAGAAGTACCAGAGGGTTGATGTAGTCTTCGACAGGTACCATGACGAATCCATCAAAACAGGCATAAGAAAGAAGCGTAGATTGATACAAGCAACAAAGCAAGAGTGAAGTTGTTTTGCAAAGGTCGTCCACAAGAGACTCTGCCTCCAACCTCAGATGCAGTGAAGTTTCATATCATGCGTTCACACTATCAAGCGACAATCTGGAACCAAGCTCACCTCCCATATCCTGATCTTCCTCCAGTGGATGAAATGGGATGGATGCACAAGGAAGGTCAATTAGTGCCACGGCTAATGTCTCAGCCACCTATGCCTAAAGCCTGCAGGGAGTTCACTTCATGTGGGTGTACCAAGGGATGCCTCAGCCAATGCTGCAGCTGCAGGTATGTGTATAGGGAATTAGTTGATTTTGATCATTGTGTACAAGAATGGACAAATATGATAGACTGGTAGAGTATTCCAATGTACCTGTACTTGTACTGGTTGTAATCTTTCTATTCTATTCTTCTATTATTCAGAAAGAGTCGCATGGAATGTATAGACGCATTCAACTGCAGAAAACTTGACAACACTTGCCAGAAAATTGAAGAGGACTGCAAATAAGCTATCACTGTAACTTCTACTGGGATATAGTTCAATGAATATCACCATGACCCATGGATCTTCCTGCTTTTGAATCTTAATTGATTGACAACTTCTTTATCACTAATGACCACCTTTTTCTCTATACTTGTGTGATTTTCAAGCTGATTATTGACACTTATTATTGATCTAAATCAAGGTAAGGTAAATGATAAGAAAAGTACAAAGTAAGTAAATGTAGACACAAAGGACATTTTTGAGCCTGATAATATCAACAATAATAGTAATAATAATAATAATAATAATTATAATTTTAACTGAGTAATTATTCATTGTTAAAAACAACTATTTTTGCAATATCTAAGCAGTTTCTTCACATTACATCTCAAATCTGAATATGGCATTGAATTGCCCATGTAGGAAAATGTACAAAAGCACATTTATTTCATGTTTGTACCTTGTTTAGTCAAAAAGATATACTGAAAAATAGATTTCAGCCTGGCGGTGGCGGCCATTTTGAATTTCTCAATTTTGAGGCATTTTGGGGCATTTTTGAGCTTCATATACAGCAGATTTGGATTCAGCACCCCTTAATACCCCTAGAAATGTTGTATAATATAAATAATCACAAAATGCCTCCAGCACTTTAAATAAGCACATTTTCAGAAATTCTGCCTAGACTATTACACCCAGTCTTGCTTGAAAGAAAAAACACGTCTTAAACCTGACACACTGTAATGAAAACACATGTAATGTGATGCATAAAAGGCATGAACATTACCTTGTGGTAACATTCAAATATTGAAATATTGATTTGAAAACTTTAACTATTTTGTAATCTTGTATATTATCTCAAATCAATATTTCATGTGCAAATATTTATTGATAGGTAGCTGTGTATTGGGACCCTAATTATCCTTTCCATGTTTATGTTGTATTAATTACTGACTGACTGTACATTATCCCTTATATATTCCATTTATTTAATTTTTTTTTAACTCTTAGGTGAAGTGTTTCTGCATGTAATACTTAATTTCATATTCTCAGATGAGCCATAAGAGCCAGTTGTCATCAGGCAGTGATTGTGCTGCTCTTACTGTGGGACTAGACAAGGTAAGTGAGAGTTGTGCTGAAAGGGAATGAGCAAACGAAGCAGAGACATCTGTGAGATCTAGTGTTCACGTATTTACAGTGTTTCATGTCTAATGTTATGTTTTGTAGATTCTCAGTGAGGGTGAACCCTCCACTCTCCAAATGAACTCTGTCCCAGTCAGAAGTCAGAGATGTGCAGAAGGTATTGTTTTGTTTTTTGTTTTTGGAAATCAAATTCGGGATACACCGATATGAACATTTGGGCAGATTTCGATGACTGATCATTTATTTATATTCGAAAGCCGATATCTGATATATTAGCCGATGAATCTAAATCCAAAATTTGATATACTTTGAAAGCCCGATTACAAAAACGAAACGCTCATCATTTAAAGCCAATGTCCCAAACACTTCAACATAAATCAAACATTCATACTCCTTACCTTGTGTGCCGAGGTCAAGTTAGCTAGTAGCTGTAGCCTGTCACTGATTGAGTAGCTACACTATTTGTTCAGATACTTTGGTCAAACCCAGTCGGAGTTATGTAGGGCCCAATGAATCCCGTTTTATTTTTCCTAAATTTTGTTTTATTTATTTTTCCAAATTTATTTTTTGGAATTACACTTTTTTTTACCTTTGCTCGTATTTTACCACAAAAGAGTGTGTTTTTAATGTTTAAGAATAAAATGTAACGTTACACAAATGAAATAAAAGTGCCCAGCGTCTGTCTCCTGTTCTCTGCTGTTCTCTCCCCCGGGTCTCAGTGCTTGTGTTCAACAGAAACACTCTGACAGCTCTCATTGCCTGTTGAGGATTTATTTTGAAGAACCATATTTCATTTATAAGGGTTAATATTCATGTTAAGACAGTTAATGTGATAAATAATTGGGACATTCTACCAGAAACGTACATTATCTGTCCTTGAATTGTTACAGTGAATAAAAAAGTATTTCATCCTAAAATTCCTAAAACTGGCTCATAGTTGATTTCTGTGAGTTGTTCTGTAAAGGAATATGTCATTCATTAGGTTCTCAGATATTTTTTTCTTTATTAAAAACACTTTTGAAAATTACAAATCCTGTCCATGTCCTTGTCCTCAGCCAAATTGGAGCTACAGCTTTCATAGTTTTGTTATGCTAAAAACTGTTATTTAGGGGAAAAAAAACTCCTCAATAACAAGTTTAAGCTGTTATCATTCACATCAACTGATCAAAAACATAAAATTATATATAAATTCTACAAATAAATTCTATTTTACAACTGTCCCCATGTTTTGGTCAGTCCTGTCACGTTTACATAAAACTCTTCATAAAATGTGTGAAATACGCCTTTAAGGGTATCACTCAGAGGAAGTGACATCAATTGACCCAGGTGAAGCTAACATTGATCAAGGCTGAATTCTGTCATTGAATTGTATGATTTTAAGCTTGTTTTTGTATGTTTTTTTTTTAGGAAGACGAGCTAAAGGGTCAGGCCCTGTCACGGTTAAACATTCCAGAAAATAATGAAAATGTTTTAAATCCAAAACATGTCTAAAAAGGTTATTGAAATTCCTTGCTTGCATGTTAACAGTTTTTATGCTAGCATGCTAGCAGGCTGAGTAATGGCAGTTTAAAATGGCCCTGTCACATCAGGCCCTGTCACATTCCTGTGTGACACGGCCTTACAAATTAATGCTATTGTTCTTTTTTATTACATCTATTGCATATGTTATGTATTTAACGCATGCAATAGTAAAATGAAGGCCAAGGTGCTTGATTTTTAAACAACTGTGGCCATGGAAGTGATTTAAACACCTGAATTGAATTATTTGGAGGGCTGTCCCAATACTTTTGGCAATATTATGTATGTCCTTCGCTGAATTTTACCATAGTCTAATATTACATTAACATTAAAATTATAATAATAATAATTTAAAAAATAAATGCCAATCAAAACTTAAATAAAGAACACAAAAAATAACTTTTTCTGCATCATCAAAATCCATAAAGTCAGTCCTGTCACGCCATGGTCAGTCCTGTCACACAGGAAATATGACAAAAGTGTATTATTTGAGGAAATATTAATTAATTAATCTCTTTAACTGTGTAGATGAAGGTGGGGGTATATATCCACTACTATGTTTTTATAAAAATCTCCTATGTAAAGGTAGTTATTTTACAACTATATGAGTGCCTGGTGGGTATTCTGTGATTTTGTGTACTACAGTTGACCTAAAAATTACTTATATTTCTTAAAGGAATTATAAAATCATGTTAGATACAATCAGGGACATGTGATCAATAAGAAAATGCTATCTGTATCAAAGAAATTCATTAGGAAACCATTCTAACATATACAAATTTGTCTGTGACAGGGCCTGACATTTTAGGGGTGAAATGCATAAAAATGTATTTTATTTAATCATAAAAACATGCAGAGATGGCATGATATGTGTTTCTCATAGTTTAACATGTCCTCCATATGTCTCAACGTTCAGATTTAAGAAAAATATTTTTTCCCCCAAGATTTTTTAAAGTGGAAATGTACGTTTCTGGTAGAATGTCCCTATTAAAAACATGGAGTAAAGTAGTGCTGGGCGATAAAACGATATGTCTCGCGATAGACATGTAATCAATATCAATAAGAAATGCGCTCGATATTATATATATATTTTTTTTTTTTTCTTCGTCGGAAGAAACCAGAGGTTGTGAAGCAAGTTTAGTTGCATGAACAAAGGCACTTGCTCTCTGGTAACCTAGCAACGTATGGAGTGACACGCTAACAGCCAATCATGTAACAGTTTGGTTGCGCCATATCGTTGTCTCGTGTTGGATTCTTCAGTAACAGAACCGGTGTGGTGAACAAATGAGTCCGATTGAAGAGATGAGTCCGAGCTTAGGACTAATGTGTTCTCTACACCGGCGTGGAGTGATAATTGGAAAGCCTTATTTGATCGGTGAGTGATAGATGACTGACAGCAGCGCTGCGCCCGCACATGTAACTGAGAGAGAGAGAGAGAGAGAGAGAGAGAGAGAGAGAGAGAGAGAGAGAGAGAGAGAGATTCATCATATATTTCATGTCGTTTCAATCCTGATGTAATAATGACTGTCGGTAAAAATAAACATAATGAGCATTTCTTTTTATTTTCTTCTGATTTAAAATCATAATTGCAATATTTTTAACATAATTCAGATGTAGTCTCACATATAAAGGTGTTTAAGAACAATATGTACTATATTCTTTTTATGTAAACCACATTACAGTTTTTAAACTTGTAGAAAACAATATAAAAGTTTTCTAAAACTATATGAAACAAACACGAATACTGCGTACATTTATAAACACTTGATACATGTTTTGTTTTTACATGTTTTTGTTGGTAACACTATTTTAGTGTCATTGTTACACGTTACATGTATTTACTATAGTAATAACTATAAATTAACCCTAACCCTATAGTACGTACATGTAGGCTACTTAAAGGTCCCGTTCTATGCCCCTTTTCACAAGATGTAAAATAAGTCTCTGATGTCCCCAGAGTGTGTATGTGAAGTTTGAGCTCAAAATACCCAACAGATCATTTTTTACATCATGTTTAAATTGACATTTTTTGGGGCTCAGAAAAACGAGCTGTTTCAGTGTGTGCCCTTTAAATGCAAATAAGCTGCTGCTGGACGACACAGGGGGCGGAGCTTCATGAGCTCGCGCTCAGTCTCTCAGGAAAAATTCATCTCACGGAATGATGATAATATCAGAAACTCTCAGTAACGGTTTTCATTTCGAGTCGGACAATAATGTCTACAGAGTCAGAGTGCTGTATAGAGATGAAACAGGTATGGTTTAGTAGTTTAATTACGGTTATTATAACGTATTTGTCATCTGCTTGTAGGCTATGTATCCATTATTTATTAATAGCCTACAAGTCTGCTGTCTGAATGATGATCAAACATGTACTGATGAGTTTAATAAAGTTTATTGTACATCACACAAAAGATGAAGCGTCAGTTTTACTTCAGAAAATCACCGTAAGAGCTGAGTAAACACAGTAGCCTAAGTTATAAGAAGTGCGCGAGTAGCCAGTAGAGTTGAGGGAGCATTCCTGTGGGCGGAGGTTAGTCAAGAAACGGTTCTGGTGATGTCACTAAAGAAGGAAGTAGAGGGATGTAGTCCAATCGAGCCGTTTTTTGTAGTCAACTTCTGTTAAATAAAATATCTCGCTTGGCATTGAACTTTGAGCTTTATAATTTTACAGATATTATTTATGCTCTAACAGCAACATTACACACTAACTAAAGTTTGAAACATGGGATCGCATGCAACGGGACCTTTAATATTTTCTCAGTACTTAAATATATAATTTTGTGTTTAAGGTTTTGAGAAAGTGAGTGATAGTTTCAAGAAATGTGTTTTAGCAATTCAGAAAAACTGACAAATACTCTTTATTTTCTTCCTCACTTTACATTAACATTAACTACAATACTACTCCTAAAGAACAATACAAACTACAGTGTATTTATATTTTATATATTATAAATATATATTCATTATTATTTTGCACCATGATCTATATCCTTAATGATAATTAACATTATCATAGTGCCCCGAATGCTGATATTGATGTTCTTCATTTTATAACCTATTTTTGCATTTTGCTCACAAGTGGCCAAAGCAGGATATTAGTTCATAACAATACATACAAGTTAATGTACACATCATTCATATTACTGTTGCTTTATTTGCTACCAATAATTACACAGAGACAAGCATATGCAAATATAATGCCTGTGAAACATTGTGCTGAAGGATTTTACTCCTTTAATTTATTACAGCAATAAAAAATCCTGTATATAGATGGATATGTGGGGTTAGGGTTAGATACATTCGTGTGTGTGTGTGTGTGTGTGTGTGTGTGTGTGTGTGTGAGAGAGAGGGAGAGAGAAAGTGTGTCTGTGTGTGAGAGATGTGTACATGTGAGAGAGAGTGTGTCTGTCTGTGTGTGAGAGTTTGTATGTGTGAGAGACGTGTTAGAAAGTCTGTGTGCCTACAGTATGTTTCTGAGTGTGTGTGTGTTCATGTGAGAGAGTATATATGTGTGAGAGATTGTCTGTGTGTGGTATAGTGAAATACATGTGTATAAACATTAGGTGTCACTAAAGTACTAGTTGCTTAGGAGAACATCAATGCAAGAAGAAGTGTGCGCACATGGAAGTTAATAAAATGTGGATAGACCAACGTCGATCTCTCTGCAGATTATTTCGGTGAACTACACAACATATTGGCGACGAGGATGGCTTTACTTGCTCTCTTGCCCCCTCCTGCATTTTTGGAAACTCCGGGTGAGCCGGCCATACCGTTTAATTCATGGATTCGTATGTTTGATAACTACGTGATTGCACTGTCGGCAGAGGAAATACCGGAGAAGAGAAAGCGTGCTTTGCTAATTCATTGCTTGGGTACGGAGGGACAGAGAATTTTTTATACACTTAATGTGGCGGATGATAAATATGAGACTGCGCTGACTGCTTTACGAGCATTTTTTGTTCAGAAAGTGAACGTGGTTGCTGAGAGAAATAAATTTCGTCAGCGCGCTCAGAGACTCGGTGAACCTATCGTGCAATATGTGGCTGCCCTGCGTGAACTGCTTGTGAACTGTGATTTCGGCGCGCTCGCGGATGACATGATTAGAGATCAGATAGTGGAGAAGACATGCACTCCACGAATTCGGGAACGGTTGCTTTTGGAAACGGACCTCACTCTTCAAAAAGCAATTACTATTGCTGGACAAATTGAGTCTGCAGTGGCGGAAGCCAAAGCTATGGAGCGCACTGAAACTTCAGTTAAAGTGGTGCATACTAGCTCACGTGACTGTGCAAAAGCGAGGTGGCGACAGAAATCTACTCCACGTAAGTCCACAATTTCTCATCCAATGCCGTCAAATGAATCGCAGAAAAAGATGATGGATGCAAAAACATGCTTCCGTTGTGGAGTTACTTCACATCTTGCAAACTACCCCAAATGCCCAGCCAAACAGTCTAAATGCAGACAGTGTGGTAAAGTTGGACATTTTGCTAGAGTTTGTCGCAGTTCTGCATCCACATGCAATGTACAAGAAGTTTCTGCACCCGAGTTGACTGTTTTAAGCATTGAAACGCCACTGCCGCTGAAACAGAAACATAATCTTACATGTAAGGTCTCTTTGCACACTGACGGTGGGAAATCGGTCGATGTTGAATTACTGGTGGACAGCTGTTTCCATCCTCCCAGAGCATTTGTACCGCCAACACTTTGCAGATTTCTCCCTTGCTGTGCCAAATGTTCGTTTGGTGACCTATTTGAAAAAGACTATTCCAGTTTTAGGGTGCCTTGCTATTACAGTTAGTCATGAGTGTCACCATACGCAGGCTTCTTTCTACATTGTACCAGGCGGAACACCATTACTTGGCATGGATCTCTTTACGGCTTTGCATCTTGAGATAAGGAATGGATCTATTGCATCGTTTGCAGAGGATGGTCAAACTACTGTTAACTTCACTGAGCCGTCAGGTGTGGCTGCTGGTTTTGTACATAAAGTAAATGTGCGTTTAGATGTGCTGCCAGTACAACAGAAATTGCGCAGATTGCCATTTGCAGTGAGAGATGCAGTCACACAAGAGCTACAGAGGCTAGAATCTGAAGGGATCATAGAAAAGTGCCGTCATCACCGTGGGTGTCACCGCTGGTGGTCATTCAAAAGAAATCTGGAGGAATTCGACTTTGTGTGGATTTAAGAGAACTAAACAAAGCTGTCATCATAGATAGTCACCCTTTGCCACATATTGAAGAAGTTTTTACAGAACTACGTGGGTCATCTATGTTCTCTACAATAGATCTCCAGAATGCATACCACCAAGTGACTTTGCATCAAGATAGTAGGGATCTGACAGCATTCGTGACCCATGATGGACTCTTTCGTTTCACACGGGTCCCTTACGGTCTTGCCTCAGCACCTAGTGCTTTTCAAAGAATGATGTCTCAAATTTTGACTGGTCTGGATGGTGTGCAATGTTATTTAGATGACATCATTGTCTACGGTGAGAATCCGGAAGTACATGAGAAACGACTTCAAGCTGTACTTCGCCGTTTACAAAGCAGTGGTTTGAAGCTAAATGAGGAAAAGTGCCACTTCAGGAAAACTGAGCTGCCTTTTCTTGGCCATGTTATTTCACCTTCAGGTTTGCATCCAAATCCAGATCATGTTCTTGCTATACAACAAGCACCAGCCCCTTCCACAGTCATTGCGTTCTTTTTTGGGCCTTGCAGGCTGGTATTCCAAATTCATTCCCAATTTTGCAACATTGGTAGAACCTCTCCGTGCATTGCTCCGAAAGTCAACTGGCTTTTGCTGGACAGAGGAGGCTCAGGAACATTTCAGCCGAGTGAAAAATCTCATCACCTCTAGCCCAGCTCTTGCATTATTTGATCCTTCGTTACCGACGACAGTCACAACGGATGCTTCAGATTATGGCATTGGTGCGGTGCTTACCCAGTGTCATGGCAGTACTGAAAGAACAGTTGCTTTTGCATCTAGAAAATTGACTGACTGTGAAAGGAAGTATTCTACAACAGAAAAGGAGGCGTTGGCATGCATTTGGGCAACAGAAAAATGGCGCACCTACCTATGGGGCCGCCATTTCACTCTTTGCACTGACCACAGTCCTTTATCTACACTGCTTTCCACAAAAGGTCTCGGACGTGCAGGTATGAGAATTGCCCGATGGTCTGCACGTCTTCTGTGTTTTAATTACAGCGTGGAATACAAACCTGGCCGAGACAATGTCACAGCTGACTGTTTGTCCAGACTTCCGCTTCCATCAACTGAATACAGCCAATACCAAGAGCCTGAAATGGTTGCGCTACTGTCTCCTGAATTTGCAGCTGTTACTGTAGAGGAGCTGAGGTCTACTTGTGATGCCTGTCCTATCCTTCTACAAGTAAAGACCTGCATTGAAAAAGGGTGGCCTCGAAGTTCAAAAAGCTTGAATCCTGCTTTAGCTCCATATCATCGTCTCCGAAATGAGCTGGCTTTACAAGATGGATATGTAATTCGTGGTACACATCGAGTGATCATTCCGGAAGCTTTACAATCAAAGTTCATCCAGCTAGCGCATGCCACTCATCAAGGGATGGTGCGTACAAAACAGAGACTGAGGGACATGTACTGGTGGCCTGGCATGGACTGTCAAGTGGAAAATGCCATAAAAGCCTGTTCCACCTGTCTCCAGCATGACAAGACTGCTATTACCCATGCAGCTCCACTCTGTCCTGTACCTACCCCTACATCTGCTTGGGAGAAACTGGCTATTGATGTAGTTGGGCCTTTGAATAATGCTCCCCAAGGTTGTCATTTTGCAATGACACTTATCGATTACTACAGTAAATGGCCGGAGATTGCGTTTGCACCTGATGTCACTTCTGCTACTGTTGTGAAGTTTCTGTCTGCTGTCTTTAGCCGTGAAGGAAATCCACTTGAACTGGTGACTGATAATGGTTCACAATTTGTTTCGGCTGAGTTTGAGGCATTCCTTGCAGACAGAGATATTAAACACTACCGTAGCTCTGTATATTTTCCACAAGCGAATGGTGAGATTGAACGCTTCAACCGAGTGTTCAAAGACTGTTTGCAAACTGCTAGAATTGAAGGTAAAGAGTGGAAAGCTTTTGTGACAGAGTTTCTACATACATATAGAGCAACTCCTCATGCTGTGACAAAATTGTCACCTGCTGAACTTTTACACGGCCGTCAAATTCAGACAAAATTGCATGTGGCTGGTCTTCCATTTGTGGGCCCGCCAAAGGATCAAAAGAACCTGAAACAAATCATCCAACAGTCACAAAACAAAATGAAAGAGTACACCGATCGGAAACGTAATGCACAATCTCCGAAAATTCAAGTTGGTTCGTTTGTGCGCATTAGGAGGCCGGGAATCGTCAAGAAAGGACATTTCAAGTTTTCTCAGCCTTTTAAGGTTGTAGCTCAGAAAGGCCCTGCAACATATCTCCTCTCTGATGGGAAAGCTTGGAATGCTAGTCACCTGGCTCTGTCTTCATCCTGTGTTACCACTTCTGGTACACCTTCTCTGGCAGAAGACTCCTTTAGGCCTTTTCAAGAATCTCAGACATCTCATATGTCAATTTCTTCTCCTGGTACTCCACGACCTCGTAGAGTGTGTCGTGCCCCTGTGTGGTTTAAGGACTATAGTACATGAGGGTATTCGGTAATTAAAAAAAAAAAAAAAAAAAAAAAATGAAGGGGGAAAGATACAAGGTATTGTAATTGATCATAGTATAGAACAGGTATTTGAGACATTTAGGTTGTTATAGTTTGTTTTCATGGTTCATGAAAAAAAAAAATAAGAAGAAAGGAGTGAGAGAGATATTTGTTCATCCCTTTTTCACAGACTGGAATCACGTTAAGCCTTTGTCATTTAACTGCATACTTTTGAAATATACATGGATATAATGCTATGCATGTTGTTAACATTCAGAACTGTTGGTTTCCTTGTGTTCTGTGCTTTATGCATTTTAGTTTAATTGAGATCTTGTTCCTTTAAAGAAAGGGGAATATGTGGTATAGTGAAATACATGTGTATAAACATTAGGTGTCACTAAAGTACTAGTTGCTTAGGAGAACATCAATGCAAGAAGAAGTGTGCGCACATGGAAGTTAATAAAATGTGGATAGACCAACGTCGATCTCTCTGCAGATTATTTCGGTGAACTACACAACACTGTGTTTGTGTGAGAGTGTGTCTGTTTGTGTGTGTGAGAGAGAGAAAGTCTGTCTGTGTGTGAGAGAGATAGTTTGTATGTGAGAGAGAGAGAGAAAGTGTGTGTGTGAGAGATAGTGTGTGTCACAAAATCATGATTAATTTGATAAATTCTGCCGTTTGTAGTTGTTAAATGTGTAGCAAAGACAGGGGTTTCCCATGGCAATGATTATATCTCTCAGGCCAATAACAAGTTTTGCAATGAATGGGCGATTTCATAACAGAGGATAAATCTGGACTACATTACCTAATTATCTTAAAGCCCAGTGGCGGGTGGGCGTGGCATGGGGCGTCGTTTAAAAGCGTTCTCGTATTAATAGTATTCAGTCACTGTCTTCCTTGTGTTCTTCCTGCAGAGAAAGGAAGTACCAGCTTCAGATGCTTCTAACCCAAGGCCCAAAACTATCTTGCTCTATCCTCCCATACACACATTATAGATTTAAAAACACATCTTGACTGTGGGCTAATAGGTCCTTTAGGGTAATGAATGATAAAATAATAATAATAATAATAATAATAATAATAATTACGTGGCTTTCTGAAATTTTCGGCAGTAAACACATCATTAAATGCTTTTGCACTTTATTACTATATTATCAATACAATTTTGTAATATATGGAACTGCAGTTTTTATTGTTGTCACTCTAACATTGCTATGGTTAAGGTTTGGGTTCGTTATGGTCACAACACTGAATAGCTTACTATAAATATGTTGCAATATGTGCAAAAGAAAATATTACAAGATGTACATTTGTAGAATTCTAACCCAGTCTTTAAAAAACAAAACAATGAGAAAGGCCCTGTTCTTTTAACTCTAAAACTCATATTTCCTCTTTCTTTTCCTGAGGAAGACACTGGACCTGGACTGCCGAGCTCAGTGGACAGTGTAGAAGAAGAAGAAAGAGTTGAGGCTGGTGGCAGAGGAGAGTCAAGTCAAGTCAAGTCACCTTTATTTATATAGCGCTTTTTACCATACAGATTGAATCAAAGCAGCTTCACATTGATAACATGGTAAAGGACTAGACTCAGAGGAGATAAAAACAGGATGAGAAGCCAAGGAGGAGATACAGGAGGAAGAGTGTCAGACTCAGGGCTGAGCAGAGATGAAGACTCTGATGCTGGGTCTGATGATGGAGTCTCTGCACACATACACAAATAAACATAAAAACTGCTGGAATACACTATACAACTCGTAGCCTCTGTTCTGGGCACAATAAACTAAAATACATGTGCCTCATTGCTTAGGAAACACATAACCAGATAAAACAATATGGGCCGGTTTCACATACAGGGCTTGTATTAAAGGAGAACTCCGGTCAATTTTAACATTGAGCTCATTTTTTTGTACATTTGGAGTGCTGTCAATACAGAGAACAACGACAAAAATCGGTGTTGCCTACACCGAGTTATTCTATTTTTAAAATTTCCACCCTGTTGACTTCAATGGGGCAAGTACTAAACCTGCTTTTAGCCTCTTAACATCCTTGATGTGTCATTACAAGTGCACAGAAAATGTGAGTGATTCCTTCTGAGTGAACACGAGTGAGTCTGACTGCAGTAGATGTGAAAGAAATGTATAAAAATGATGTTATTTAAGCCAGCGCAAATACCTTTGTTTACATCCTGTTTTTCGGTTGAAGTCCAAAGTAGTCGATTGCCGAGTTCACGCGCGTGATCATAGGTATTAAACCTATGCGTGTGAACTCTGCAATCGACTACTTTGGACTTCAACCGAAAAACAGGATGTAAACAAAGGTATTTGCGCTGGCTTAAATAACATCATTTTTATACATTTCTTTCACATCTACTGCAGTCAGACTCACTCGTGTTCACTCAGAAGGAATCACTCACATTTTCTGTGCACTTGTAATGACACATCAAGGATGTTAAGAGGCTAAAAGCAGGTTTAGTACTTGCCCCATTGAAGTCAACAGGGTGCAAATTTTAAAAATAGAATAACTCGGTGTAGGCAACACAGATTTTTGTCGTTGTTCTCTGTATTGACAGCACTCCAAATGTACAAAAAAATGAGCTCAATGTTAAAATTGACCGGAGTTCTCCTTTAAGCCAGGATTAAGCCTTACACCGTGTCCTAACCAGACGCGATGCGATAAGATTCCAGCGACAAGCAATTTGCCTGTCCACACTAAAAGCGACGCGACTGCGAGATGCGTCAATATCAATCAAAACCCACAGCCAATCAGAACAGCATGTGGGCGGGGCCTGGCTCTCACGGCAAATGCAGAGTTTAGTATAGTATAGTATGTAGTAATCTATGGAAACAAATTGTAGAATTAAACAACATATATTTAATGTATTTTGTTGTTTTCAAGGATGAAACATTTATGATTTTATGAGTGTAATGAGTGTAACTCTTAGGGTCTGCATTTGGACAGATATTATTATTTGGTGGGTGACAGGTGACAAGAAAATAGTTTGCTGTTCAAGAACATGTCAGTTCTGTTGAATGAAACACCATTAGTGTTAACTTGTAGCTTCCATTAGTGTTAGCATGTAGCTTCCTGCTCAGCTACTGTTCGGACGCTCTTGCTTACTGCTCCGCGCTTTGCTCTATCGCTTTTACATTTTATCTCCTATATTTTATATTTTATTTCCTTTTATCATCTAATTTTAACTTCAGCAAACACCACAGTGCTCAGACAACAAAGTTTGGATTACTACAAAAACGCAGAATTCTTTTACCCGACCAGCTTACATTCCGGGAAAGGAAAACACAACTGCCTACATTCATACGGATAAGAGAGAAAATGCCTCTTCAGGTTCAAGAATCTACTTGCTGCACTAACTGCCACAGACTTTTACAAAGGATTGCAGTTCTCGAAACAAAGTTACTTACGGGACCACCAAACCAGACGGAGCACACAACAGAGCTTCGTCATGGACACCCTCAGCATACCGGTGAGTCCCATGAAACTAGTGCTCCTCGACAGGTAGAGAAACAAGCCGATCGACTTACTAATCGATGGCACAAACAGGGAGCTAGACCCAAAGGCACTCGAGGCATCAGATTGTCACGAGCATCACATATTGCCGCAGTAGCATCCTCTACCCCAGATACAGCTCTGACAAGGATTGCAAACATTGGTCTTCTACCACCGCCTATACATCTTGAGAACAGATTTGAAGTACTAATGAATGTAAATGAGGAATCCCCAAATGTGATGAATATGATTGAACACAGACTGAATGGGCCAGTAGCTAACACTGATGCTAACTGGCGCTCAAGGTCGAGCAGACAGCGGCACTCAGCTCAGAGCGCAGCCGAGCCCAGGACTCTGATAGTGGGGGACTCGATAATCAGAAACATTAGCGGCAGTGATACAACTACATGCTGCCTTCCACAAGCAACAACTTCGGATGTAAACAGGGAACTTCAGAACATTCTGATGAAACATAAGACTGCAAATCGACTCATCATACATGTGGGGAAGAATGATATTCATAAAGAGCAGTCAGAACTCCTTAAGAAGGATTTCAATGAACTTTTTGAAACACTTAAAAGACTGAAAGTTCAAACATTCATCAGTGGACCACTCCCAGCAAGAGGAACAAACAGGTTTTCACGGTTGCTTGGGCTAAATACATGGCTGCAAAAAACCTGCAATATAAAAGGAGTAAACTTCATTGACAATTTCAATCTTTTCTGGAGTCAGAGACAACTTTTTCATCGGGATGGCCATCACCCAAACAAACTTGGTTCAAGAGTGTTAAAGGACAATTTCTACTTCTCCCTCAATCATCCTTCTGCAGTGTGTGCCAATCAACTCAATCTGAACGGCACACACACACCTGGACACAGTATGAATGACCACGGGACTTCACTTCAGCAGCAAAATGGACATGCGGTTGACATATCACACAAGGACAATGATAACACCACTCCGCCACAACAACCTCTGCTCACGGACACAATCTCAGCTGAGCCCTGCCCACAGAGAGACATATCAGAACTGCTTGAAGATTCAGCACCCAAGGACGACTTCCTGGAAAACAGCCAGGGAAGCCAGGACAGCATATCACAACCTCATATAACACCAGAGCAACAGCCCCTTTCCCCAGATACGCTATCCCTCTCTCCAGCATCACCACTACTGTGTTTCTCACAGAAAATGGAAGAACTGGTGTATGCTGGAACCAGACTATCCCACTCTTTTGCTGCAAGCCCCCAGATACCAACCAAAAAACGACAGGCACCATTACCACCCGCACCAAAGCCTGCGGGCCCAGCTCGCCCTCCCCCTCCTGTGAGAGCTCTTCGGCCTCTGCCACAACGCCAGGGCCCACACCCTCCTCCATCTGCTCGAGGTGAACTAAAAACAACTGATACCAGCTCTCAGTGATGTGTTTTGGGTCCCCGCTCTGATAACAGTAACTTTCTCAAATGTTTACAGAACAAGCGGGAACCCAGTGTGCCTGTATCTTTCTCTATTGCTGTTCTATTACAAGATAGAAAGTCTAAGGCCTTCAATAGCCGTGCAGCAAACCCAACTAATCTGGTGCCTATTACACGTCAAAGTAAGATTGATGTGGGGACAAAAAGTAAGACTGTTAAGTTAGCACTTTTAAACATTCGTTCACTTAAAAATAAATCACTTCTAGTCAACGATTTAATAACCACAAACAACCTGGATTTTATGCTTCTAAATGAAATCTGGCTAGAAGACAGCTGCAGTGCAACAGTCCTCAATGAAACAGCCCCTCCGAACTTTACTTTTATGAGTGTCTGCAGAGCTGTTAAGAGAGGTGGGGGTCTAGCTGCTCTTTTTAAAGATATCTATCAATGTAAGCAAATATCATTTGGGAATTACCCTTCTTTCGAATATCTGGGTATTGTGTTGAAAGGTGCTCCACGCATTTTACTTATCATTATTTACAGGCCTCCAAAATACTCTCCAGCCTTTGCTGAGGACTTTATAGAACTGTTATCAGCAATTACCTCAGAGTTTGACTGTTTTGCCATTGCAGGAGATTTTAACATTCACATAGATAATGCAGAAAACAATATGGCAAAAGAAATCAAAACTGTTTTAAAAACTTTTGATCTGACTCAGCATGTACATGGACCCACACACAATCGTGGACACACTCTAGATTTACTTATCAGTAAGGGTCTAAACATTTCATTGATTGTCATTAAGGATGTAGCACTGTCTGATCATTTCTGTATTTTCTTTGATATATTGATCTCTCCTGCCATTGAAGCTAAATCTGTGTCTGTCAAGAAGAGATGCTTAAATGAGAACACCAGTGTACTATTTATGAAGGCTATATCCTTAACTCCAAGCATATCTGCTGACTCTGTTGATTTTCTCCTTGATTCTTTTAACTCAAAAGTTAAAGGTATAATTGATGATATTGCTCCTGTTAAAGTCAGGAAGAAGAGTGGCAGACAAAAAGCACCTTGGAGAAACTCAACAGCAGTGCAAAATATGAAAAGACAATGCAGAAAAGCAGAGCGCATGTGGCGGAAGACTAAACTTGTAGTCCATTATAACATCTACAAAGACAGCCTTCATGCTTTCAATATGGAACTAGGCAAAGCTAGACAGACTTTCTTCTCAAATATTATAAACAGCAATTTAAACAACACACGCACTCTTTTTGCTACTGTAGAGAGACTGACAAACCCTCCAAGCCAGATTCCCAGTGAAATGCTCTCAGTGAACAAGTGTAGTGAGTTTGCTTCATTCTTCTCTGAGAAAATCAGTAATATCAGAAAGGTGATCAGCACATCCTTGAGTTGCCCTGGGGTCAGACAGATCAAACCACCTGAGAAAGTAGTTACTATGTCTGATTTCAAAGAAATTGATGGCAAAATTTTGGAAGAAACTGTACAGCACCTTAAAACATCAACATGCGCTCTTGACACACTTCCCACATCATTTTTCAAAAGTGTGTTAAACAGTTTAGAAGCGGATCTCCTAGAAGTGGTAAATGTCTCACTTCGCTCTGGGAGTTTTCCAAACTCCCTGAAAACTGCAGTTGTCAAGCCCCTCCTGAAAAAGAGCAATCTGGATAAGACCATATTAAGCAACTATAGACCGATCTCAAATCTTCCTTTCATAGGCAAGATCATTGAAAAAGTTGTCTTCAATCAGCTGAACAAATTCTTGAGCTTGAATGGATACTTTGACAATTTTCAATCTGGTTTCCGACCGCACCACAGCACAGAGACAGCGCTCATAAAGATAATAAACGATATTCGCTTAAATACTGATTCAGGCAAATTATCAGTGCTGGTGCTACTCGACCTCAGTGCTGCATTTGACACTGTTGATCACAACATACTTCTTGACAGGCTGGAAAACTGGGTGGGGCTTTCTGGGATAGTCCTAAAATGGTTCAGGTCATACTTAGATGGGAGAGGTTATTATGTGAGTATAGGTGACCATAAGTCTGAGTGGACATCCATGACATGCGGAGTCCCTCAAGGCTCAATTCTTGCGCCACTCCTGTTCAACCTGTATATGCTCCCAATGAGCCAAATAATGAGAAAGAACCAAATTGCTTACCACAGCTATGCAGACGACACACAGATCTACTTAGCCCTATCGCCTAACGATTACAGCCCCATTGACTCCCTGTGCCAATGCATTGATGAAGTCAACAGTTGGATGTGTCAAAACTTTCTTCAGTTAAACAAAGACAAAACTGAAGTCATTGCGTTTGGAAACAAAGATGAAGTTCTCAAGGTGAACGCATACCTTCACTCTAGGGGTCAAACAACTAAACATCAAGTCAGGAATCTTGGTGTGACACTAGAGTCAGACCTTAGTTTCAGTAGTCATGTCAAAGCAATAACTAAATCAGCATACTATCATCTGAAAAATATTGCAAGAATTAGATGCTTTGTTTCCAGACAAGACTTAGAGAAACTTGTTCATGCTTTCATCACCAGCAGGGTGGATTATTGTAATGGACTCCTCACTGGCCTTCCCAAAAAGACCATAAGACAGTTGCAGCTCATACAGAACGCTGCCGCCAGGATTCTGAGCAGAACCAGAAAATATGAACACATCACACCAGTCCTCAGGTCTTTACACTGGCTCCCAGTTAAATTTAGGATTGATTTTAAAGTATTATTACTGGTATATAAATCATTCAATGGCCTAGGACCTCAATACATTGCAGATATGCTTACTGAATATAAACCCAACAGAACACTCAGATCACTAGGATCATATCAACTAGAAATACCAAGGGTTCACTCTAAGCATGGCGAGTCCGCTTTTAGCTATTATGCCAGCCGCAGCTGGAACCAGCTTCCAGAGGAGATCAGATGTGCTCCTACTGTAGTCACATTCAAATCCAGACTCAAAACACTTCTGTTTAGCTGTGCATTTACTGAATGAGCACTGTGCCAATGTTCGTCCGACTGTTTGTACTGTATTTTATTTTATTTTTTTAAACTGTTTTAATTATTCCTATTTCTTTTATTATTTTAATTTCTTCTATGTAAAGCACTTTGAATTGCCACTGTGTATGAAATGTGCTATATAAATAAACTTGCCTTGCCTTGCCTTGCCTTAACATAAGTCCACCTATGGGTTGTTTTTATTAATGTAATATCAATTTAACATTATCAAAATAATACCCTGCTCAAGTTTTCTTATGTAATTTCCCCTATGTAAAAAGATTGGGAGTATTGTTTTTATATGCAATTTTTAAAACCTAAGGTGAGAAAAAAAAAAAAAAAATCATAATAATATATATATATATATATATATATATATATATATATATATATATATATATATATATATATATATATTTGAGGATGCACTAATAAGCAATTAAATATGTGAAAATTGTGCATGCATTGCACATCTGTGTTTATTACCATTAAGAAGACTTTCATACAACCTCTTTATGGTAAGAAAAGCATCCTGAGTTTCTTCTGTATCTTCCATGGACAGAAGCACTCAGCAGAAAAAAAACATTTGAGGTTCTCCTGGCAAGGAGAATGAGTGGAAACCTCTCTAAAAGTTCCCACTTGTGGAGCTGGAATAAAATTGAGACAGAATTATAAAACTAATGAGAGAGAGAGAGAGAGAGAGAGAGAGAGAGAGAGAGAGAGAGAGAGAGGAGGCAAGTCACACTTGAGTTGAGCTCCAGATAAATTGCAAGAAAAATAAGATTTATTTGCTAACAGGCTAATGAAAAGAGAGGATTCAACATACAACAACATCTAGACAACATCTAGACAAAGATTTTGTTGAATCTGGACAGTTTTTTTTTTTTTTTTTACACTGTCACACCTGAATTTGAGGAAAAGTTCAAGAGAAGCTGATCACAGGATAACCTCTGCAGAAGAGGATACTCATGTTGGAAAGGATAACATCAAGCAAAACAACAACAACAACAACAACAACAGCAACAGCTATAAGAAAACTTGGAGGAAAAGAGAGGTAAAAACATTTTGAATAGACAGTGCTATTTATCTCTCTTTGGACTTTTGCTTGATTCCTGTTTGAAAGAACAGCACAGAAAAAACATATTTGGACATTTTGGACACAACTGGAAATTTTCATATTTTCCCCATTTTTGGCTTATTTACTCATTTTGACCAGTTTTATATCTCCACTGAGAGATGATAAACAAACCAATTCAAAACAGTGGCAGTTATTTCAGTTGATTGTTTACATTCCAAATCAATGATGGCATCTTGGCCCCGCCCCTTCATCTACCTTCAGAAGAGCTCTGAGGCCTCCAGGCTGATGCTCAGACACAAGCAGATGAAGGAGAGGCCCGACACACTGTTTGCTGAACAACAGGACCACAGTGCCATGAACAACCTGCTCTTTTACACCGAACACAGCCCTTTATGGCACACTGCCTTCTGTCAACATCTCAGCTTTACCAAGAAAAGAGGCATCTGTAAAGGCAGACAGATCTTAGCATTTGAAGATGCTGAAAAAAATGATGAAACAAGATTTTTGACCCTGAACTTATATCAAAATGGCACTGTCATGGTCCAGGGATCAAAGTCTGCTCTCAAGGTCTTCATTGAAGATTTTGAATTAATAAAAAAAGCTGGCACTGTCTGATGAAGTGGACAAGAATATGAACATTGTTCCCTCCCCTGGAAAATCAGACCAAAAGACGACAGTGACTTCAGCAGCTGCGATCCAATCTCCAATGTCAAGAATGAAAGGCAACTTTTCACTTCTGGAAGTAGAAGTCGTGGAGATGAAAGAATTAATACTATCCCACCTGAAAGACAACATGGAACAAGTGACAATCGACATAAAGAACTTAAAACAAGAAGTTGAATCTCTGCAGAGACACAGAGTAGAAATGTCAAAAGAACTTCAGAAAATAAAGATGAACTGAGGGAAGTAAAATCAACTTTAGGAAGACAACTAACAGAAAAGAAATGCAGGAGGAGTTATCGGCCTTGAAGTCAGTACTCCACATCAAAGATCTGAAAGAAAGACTCAATTCTGTTTCAGCACCTAAAGAGTCTTCTGCCAAACCCTTGACTCGTCCAGAGATGCTCATGGAAAACCCTCAACCTGAACAGCTGCCAGTGGAAGAAGAGCCTCACTGCTCGACTGATCCAGCACCCCAGATCCACAGCTCCTCTGCACAGGACCCGGGAGAAACACATGCTCTTATCCTGACGGACTCTAATGGGGAATATGTCAATGAGAGACTTCTACTACCAAACATGAGAGCCAAGAAAATCTGGTGCCCAAACACAAGAAGTGCTTTTCAGATCCTGTCTGAGAGTTAACATGAAAACTACAAGCACATCGTAATCCACACAGGGACGAATGATTTAAGGGCCATGAAGGGCCGTGTGGCTCCTGTGATGAGAGAGGTGGCGATCAGAGCCACACAACGCTTCCCAGAGGCTAGAGTAACTCTGTCCACACTGCTGCCACGCACCGATGTGCCGATCCACGTGATCCACGGGAATAATGTGGACTCTCCAGAAGCTGCGCACTCATTCCCAATGTTCATCTCGCCCATCACAAAGACATACAGCCTCATCATATGTATGACCATGTACATCTCAATAAGCAAGGAGTGAAAGTCTTCGCCAGAGTGCTGAAAAGCACAGCCCTTGGAAACACAGCAAGAAACAGCAGAAACTCCGATAACAGGCGAAGCTCTCAGCCACCAAGAAGCCATCGTCCTCCAGCAGAGCCCAGACGGACCGCCGGACCTCCATCCCAACACAAGAGCTACACAGCACAGAGAAGCCCTCGTCCTCCAGCAGAGCCCAGACCGGCCCCCGGACCTCCATCCCAACACAAGAGCTACGCTGCGGCCGCTAAACAACCACAGAACCCAGCAGCTGCTGAACTCAACCAGATCCGACATCTGCTGAACTTCATCTGCTCCAGACTGAGGACATAACCTGCATAGCACACACACACACACACACACACACCTATCCATGAAATCATTTAAAATCAGTTGTTGGAATATACAAGGTCTGCACTCTTCTACTTTTGGTAATAAGACTGCAGACCAAGACTTACTCAGCAGTGTGAGAGATATGGACATCTGTATCTTTCATGAGACGTGGTGTCGTAGTAATGAGACCTTACATTGTCCAATAGGATACAAGGAAATTATGGTTCCCTCATCAAAAAATTCTAAAATTAAATGTGGCCGAGACTCGGGTGGAATACTTATATGGCACAAAGACGATTTAAAACATTCGATTAAAATTGTTAAAAGTGGAAAATCATCTATTTGGCTTGAAGTGAAATCCGTCATATATCAGTCTAGTCTTTACCTCTGTGCAGTCTATATTCCACCTCATGACTCTCCCTATTACGAAGAGCAAAGCTTCCCAACATTACAGACTGACATCTTACACTTTCAGTCCAGAGGAAACATCCTCATCTGCGGAGACCTAAACGCCAGAACAGGGCGAGAAATTGATTATGTAAATATTGTAGATAATGACCCCATCCTTACTGACACCACGTTTCATTCCTCATCGAATCACACCGAGAAACAGCTGCGACACTTCAGTGAACATTAGTGGAAAACAAATGTTGAAACTCTGTAAAGGTTTAGGATTATACATTATTAACGGCAGAACTCGTGGAGACACATTAGGTAGATTCACTCACTGCTCCAGATTAGGAACCAGTGTGGTTGATTATTCAATAACAGATATTGATCAAAGCTTTATTAATGCCTTCACAGTCAGACCTCAGCTCCCGATGTCCGATCACTGCCAAACTGTGCTTTATCTGAAGCCCCCATGTGAAATAACTAAAACTTCTCCACTTAAATCTGAAAAACTGTTTCCTCTGAAACATAAACTCAAGTGGAATCAATCCAACTCGGACCAATTCAAAGAAAATATGAACAGCCCTACTATATTAAAAATGCTGGATGACTTTATGTCCACTGATTTCAGTTTAGATGTTAATGGAATAAATTCAGCAACAAAAAACTTAAATTACATATTCATAACACTGATAACTCTATCTAATATTAAACAGCAAACCAAACATAAAACAAATCAACAGAGAAAGAGAAAGGATGTCTGGTTCGATGATGAATGTGCCGGTCTCAGACAAGAACTCAGGAGACTTTCTAACAAGAAGCACAAAGATCCGTCCAGCCAGACATTACGGCTTTCTTACTCAGACTGTCTGCAAAAGTACAAAACACTTCTGTGGAGCAAAAGAGAAAACTATTTTCACACTAAAATTGAAGAAATTGATGATTCAGTGGATCAAAACACTTTCTGGAACTTATATAAAAAACTCGGAAAACCCAAATTAGAGATATCACTCCAGAATGGCACAATTTGGAAATCTTACTTTGAAAATCTGTATCAAAAAATTGAGCCGGCCGACCTCAACCAACCTCAGAGTAAAATAAAGAAAACACTTGAAGACATGGAAAAAACTATTAAGAATTATCAAAATCCATCAGATAAATCAATAACAATATCTGAAATATTAGAATATAAAAAATCTTAAATTGAAGAAAGCATGTGGACAAGATCACATTAATAACGAGATGCTTAAACTCAGCAGTCCCAGCATGATTCAAACAATAGCCAAATTATTTACTCTGGTGTTCTGGTCTGGACACTTCCCTGAGATCTGGTCTGAGGGACTCATCACCCCCATATTTAAGAGCGGTGATCGACTCCACCCCAATAACTACCGCGGGATAAGTGTGGGCAGTGTGTTGGGAAAACTGTTCTGCAGTGTCATACACACACGCGTCGTCTCACACATCTCAGCACACTACATCTTAAATAAAGCTCAGATTGGCTTTTTACCAAAACAGCGCACATCCGACCACATCTATTCTCTCCACACTCTAATCAACAAGAACATCAACGACAAACAAAGGAAAATATTCGCATGTTTTGTAGACTTTAAAAAAAGCATTTGATTCAATTTGGCATGATGGTCTACTGTACAAAATCTTAAAAACTGGCATCGGCGGAAAAACGTTTGACATTATTAAATCTCTGTACACCAACAGCAAAAATGCGGTGAAGATCGGTAACCACAGAACCGCGTTCTTCCAGCAGGGCCGTGGAGTGTGTGTGTGTGTGTGTGTGTGTGTGTGTGTGTGTGTGTGTGTGTGTGTGTGTTCTTCCAGCAGGGACGTGGAGTGAGGCAGGGCTGCAGTCTGAGCCCGACTCTATTCAACATCTACATCAATGACCTGGCGTCAGCGCTGGAGAGCTCTACTGCGCCCAGCCTCACTCTACAGGGGTCAGAGGTCAGATGTCTGCTGTACGCGGATGATCTGGTCCTGCTGTCCCGCACACCTGAGGGCCTTCAGCAGAGCCTGTCCCTGCTGGAACAATACTGTAGCGACTGGGCCCTGACAGTCAATCTGGACAAAACCAGAGTCATGGTGTTCCAGAAGAAAGCCCGATCTCAGGCACACAAACACCAGTTCATATATAAAGGCCATGTTCTGCAGCACAGCTCTAGCTACAGCTATCTGTGTGTGTGTGTGTGTGTGTGTGTGTGTGTGTGTGTGTGTGTGTGCACAGCTCTAGCTACAGCTATCTGGGCATCGACATCAGCGCTTCGGTCTGGCTGTGAAAACACTCGGTGAAAAGGCTCGGAGGGCTTTCTATGCTATAAAGTCACGATGTGGACACTTAAAATTACCCATTAAAACCTGGATAAAATTATATGATTCAATAATAAAACCAATTCTTTTATATGGAT